>NC_056726.1:1943214839-1943329839 GCF_019279795.1 Protopterus annectens
CATCAGACTCATTCTCCCCTTACCGAATTATTACGTTACCTATCACCACCACCTCCATATTACACACACGCCATCCATCCCTTCTCTGGTTGATGTCCCATGGCACAGTCAACAGAACACACTGCATACACTACATATCTCTGGCACCAATATGGTTGTGAGGACTACCCTAGAATTTTTGACCTTCCACATGCTGTACTTCACACACATAGGTACACGCAAATACTTATCTTTCATGACATGGTAGGTAGACCCGAGTAATACCCGTTCATCTTTGGGCTGTCCAGACAAGGATGACTTGGACCGCGAATGGGCGGATATTGAGCGAATGCTCTGACCATTGGTAGGGTTGCCACCTTTTCATATGACCAAAATGGGACATTTTCGGGACACACATCAGATTTTACAGGCCAACACATACCCACGGTCAGTACAAAGGATAGTACTTTAGTTTTATGCCTAAATGAAAGCTTATTGTTGTAGCAGTTTAGTTTCTTATTATTTATTGTAACATTTAGATATTTTACATACAGAAAAAAGTATTGTATGGAACTATTACATAAAATATGGGACATAATAATGTCCTAAAATCGCAGGACATTTAACATTTATAATGGTTTTGGTATGGACATAACTGCCTGGAGAGGGACTGTCCCTCACAATGTGGGGCAGGTGGTAACCCTAACAATTGGGCTAGGCTTAGCAAATGGCAGCAGTGCGCTAACACGCTGCATTTTGCTTCCACTTGGTATAACAATCAACACTACAATGGAATATGGGCACGGGGTTTTAAATGTCATTTGTTCGAGGGACAGGGACTCAATATTCACCTACGTGCCTTTGTGTTTACTTTTTATTTTGGTGTTCGCAAAACTGTCTTGTATGATTTGCATACATTACAGCATCCATGGACACTGACAGGAGTGATTATTATTAGAGGCAGGCTGTACTAGTCAGCATTTTAGGTTGCCCATCTGCAGCCGACATGTTCACGCCTCCGTGCAGAGCTTAGACATGCCCCCTGCACTCGCACACATTTCCTATGCACGTGGACATTGCGGCAGCGTGCCTTCATTAATATGCATGTGGTGCTGCTGCGCCATCTCTACGCCACACGGTCAGCACAAGACTAATGCCGTCCTTGCACTGAGCTTCATGAATCCCGGGGCCTGTTTATTTATATGTTAAACCTATGCACTTTATGAACTGAAAACATAAATTGCAAATATAACATATAACAAGCAAGCATTAGTACAAAGATAAAACAACAATAAAAATAAAATAATGTAATCAAGATATAATGAGGGAAATTCATGAAGGTACAGTGACATGTATATCTTTGTTTTTAAATTCAGTCAGTCCTTCCACAGTGCAATATGGTGCTCTAGCACACTAAAGTGTAGCACCATGTAGGGCTGGCTTCACTGAAGTACAATATGCTACTGAGGCAGTCAGAGGGAGAGGCATATACTAATCAGCCATGTACTCCCCCCTGCCTCAGAAGTGCCTTCAGAAAAGCATCAACACAAAGAACGATTCAGGAAATCCCTATAAAGTGTCAATCAGCATGGCCATCCCTACCATATTGTGGTAGTGAACATAGCCAAAAGACCATGTTCATCTACCAGCATTTAACACAGTACAGTGATGGAAGAGGGAGCACTATCCACTAGAGGAGCTACAACTGTGCCATAATGACACAAACAGCAGTACAAGGATGGGGGTTGAGGTGAGGGGAGTCATTAGAAAACAAGGAAATTATGATTGCATTATAGAGTACTAACAGTGGTACAGGAATTAGGAGTTGCAGGGCAACACTACCATCATGGAAACCACAATCACACCATAATGGTACCAAGAGGAGTATGGGGATTGAGGGATGGGGCAAAGAACTAGCCATCAGGGAAACAAAAATTTCTGCCAAGGTGGCACCAAGGGCAGAATGGGGAGCAGAGGCTAGGGGAAACAAATAGAGACTAGTGAAACTACAATTGCGCCATAGCAGTGTCAACGGCAGTATGTAAATTAGGGGGGTGAGGGGGAAGGACTAGACATCAGGGAAAATACAATGTTGCTTTAACTGCACCAACAGTAGCACTAGAGCTTGGGTGGGGAGAAGCACTTGCCATCAGGGATACTACACCTGTGCCATAATGGCACCTACAGCAGCAAGGAGATTGGAGTGGGAGTACCACAAAATCTTATGCCTTACTGGCACTTACCCTAGTATGGGGATCATAGGGACAGCTCAGGAAGAAGTATGGAAACTGTGGTGTGTGTGTGTGTGTGTGTGTGGGTGTGTGTGTGTGTGTGTGTGTGTGTGTGTGTGTGTGTGTGTGTGTGTGTGTGTGTGTGTCTGAAAGTGATTGATGAGATGCCTGTGTCTACATGATGTGGCCACAACAGTTAACTGCTATGATGTGCAGATCAGCATGGTTACTATGATTCATAGATATGGAAATTATCCAGTAATGAGGTTTTTCCTCATTGAGGCTAACATGCATACATATTTCTGAATTGCAACGCAGTACATTGTGGGAGCAGGGACTTTCTAGACAAAGCCATACAGCTTGTGTTAGGCCTTTTCATGAAACTCCAGGAATGTCTTAATTACAAAAATAAATATTCATAATGGCTACATAAAACTCACAGCTGTTCTTAGTAATAATGATGCAAAGTGGAAAAATGTGTCAAAGCTGTATACAACCAGCAGTTTTATTTTGCAGTAAAAATGCAGCAGACCTGTGAAATATTAAAAAAGTATATAAAATTCAACTGTTACTGTGAAGCTGCAAGAAAATGTGAAGTGTTAAGAAACTGTACAGAAACTCTGTCTTTTTTCTATAGGTAGGGGGCATCCAGATACACACACACACACACACACACACACACACACACACACACACACACACACACACACACACACACACACACACACAAACACACACACTCACACACATATGCACAGCCCATGTGTATTGCAGTGACATATAATATTCAGTTGTTTATATCTGAGTGTCACTCATGAACATTCCGTGCTCCATTCTCTTCTGTTTTGGGGTCATATTTCACCCAGTGATTTTCAAACAGTGAGGCTGTGACTTATGTATTAAACCTTCTATGCTGGCAATGTGTATGCTGCATCATGCATGACTTCTGTAAATGAATTTTCCACAGTTGTGTGTGGTGCCCTGGTTCCAAGCTCTGTAAATGTCTAACTACTTGTGGAGTCATCCACCCTCTCCTCCCAGGCATATATTTTTATGAACAGTGCTTTCTTCTCACTGAATAGTCTGGCATCATACCCCTGCAGATGGAACAGCATGAAAAGTGCCTTCTGCTTCCCTCAAGTGGAGCCGCAGTTGCATAAAACATAAGATTAACAGTAAGTGACCTTATACTGCTGGTGTCCATTAATATAATTCTGCAGGTCTGTGTATACACTCATATTGGTGCATTTGTTTAATTATCAGCCATGTAACCTGCTCTCCTTGTTCATTTATCAACATCTAACTTATTCCCATGCATATGCATGGTGTGAGAGTCTGTTTGATTTCTTAGGATCTGTACCTCTTCCTGCATCAAAGAATGCCATATTTCCATCTATGGCATATTGTGTGCTTTGGTTGTCTGTTGTGTTATACTCCTCTGTGCCAGTTGTGCCTGCTCTGTATCATAATGCCTCTAAACTCATCCTCTGTTTGGATGTTGCACACTACAGACATGCCTATGATGGCTGCAGTATGACTAGGTCATCCACTATTTTCTTATTGTCATTCTGCTGTAGTCCTGTTGTCTTCTTTTTGTCTTCTCTGTCACTGTGTATGATGGACATATATTTTATTTTGCTAAGGAACTGAACAGCAGTTGTCATAACTGTGTCACCCAATTCAAACTGTGGATGTCTGTACTGTATTTCCTATTTTATTTAGGTGTTTTTATGATGCAAGTGTCTATTCACCTGAATATAGGTGCCACATATGCTTGGGTTGCATTCATCCAACATTTCATTTCACTGTGGATTATGTCATTCACTCATTCGCATATTCATTTGATTTACACTCTGCTTGGTTTGTCTATCTGTTTATTTGTTTGTTTTGAGGTACCTTGGAGCAGATATTTACTAACTATTTGCCCGCTACAGCTGATGCAAGTGTGGCAAATTGCATGTTTGCTTATGTTTGATCAACTGTATGTTTTTTGTTGTCTGCTTTACTCAGCCATATTCAATAAACCCTATATGGTAGCACACAGTTTTAGATTCAGTAAGAACTGTGTAGAGGCACACACTACTGCACAAACATGGTAAACACTGTGGCATGCAAATTACAACATAAGCAGCTGAATTGCATGTTAATCAACCAATCCAGCACAGTGGCACTATTCAACAAGTTATAAAGCAACCATGTAAACTCTGTGTATGTTTTCCCTATGAATTCCAAAACCTACTGGAGTAAAGCCATGGAAAGGAGTCTACATGGAAGGAATGGTAGGGACTGCTGCTGCTTTAATTCATTTGTTTGTGCAACAGGCTGAAGCCTATGATGCTGCTGCTGCCAGTAGACATAAACCAAGAAGGAGAAGAGTTTTCAGGCTCCATTTAATGTTTCACAACCTACATGTTGTGGAAATTGTAGAGTGCTACAGGGTAGACAGGCACACACTACAGGAACTCTGCAACCTCTGTCATCCTCAGCTCAGAGCCAGGGCCAACTGAGGGGAGCCCATCCCAGTGGAGACAAAGTTATGGATATCACTTAGAATCTTAGCTACAGTTACCTTTCATATACCAACAAGGGACATGGGGTATCACAGTCATCAGCATCCAGGATCCTCCATCAATTCCTGAATGCTATGCTCCAACATGCCAGTGACTACATCTATTTAATCCATACACCTGACAAGAGGGACAGAAATATGCAGGAGTTGTACCATGTAGCACACTACGTTGAAGTACTAGGTGCCATAGATTGAACACATATAGAAACTAAGGCACCACCCAGAGAACAGGGTATGCTCTACATAAACAGAAAGGGTTACCACTCTATTAACTGCCAAATTGTGCAAAATGCCAACAGAATCATCTTGAATATGTGTACTGGCAACCCTGGTATTTACCACTGTTTGCATATCTGGCACACCTCCCAACCATACCAGATGTTCATTAGGGAGGATATCCCACAGGATCATTTACTGGAAGATCAGGTTTATGCACTGGAACCACAATGCCTAATGACACCCATCAGAAGTGCACACCTGCAACCACTAAAGAATGCCATAATGATGCATACTCTCAAAACAGAAATATCATAGAGCATGTGTTTGGGCTGCTGAAGTCATGGTCCTGGTGCCTATATACATCTGGGGGAGCCCTGCAAAATAACCCACAGACATGTACTGAAATAGTCACAGTATGTACCATGCTATACATCATCCTGAGAAAACAGCTTCAGCAGGATTAGAAAGGAGAAGGAGCACACATCCCACCAGCAATGCCAAGGTCACCACAGCCACAGGCAGAGGAGTCAGAGGGGGAACAACCATCTGCTGTGGATGTATGCAAATGTATGCATGCTCAATATGCCCTTGCATTTGCTAAGAGACAATGCATAGCACACTCACTCACCACCTAGGGGCCTAAAACCTTCCTCCTACACACATACATATAGTAACATTGATGCCAGACAACACTCACAAGCTTCACTTCCACATATATTTGTTGTGTACTGCTTGTATCAGACAAAGTCAGCCCTGCACTAAAACTGTGGCAACTGCTGCATTTATAAGGTAAGTCCTGAACCTGGAGTGTATCAGATAATAATATGAATGAATGGCATATCCTTGCATGTTTTTACTTGGTAGTATAAGCAAGTCAAAGGTGGAGGATTTGTAGAGAAATTACCTTAATATGTGACAGCGGAGGCATATTTGATGTATATATGCAGGCTGGATGCAAAAAAGGACAGTAACAATAAAAACACATCCTTGTTTGTACCATAACAGAAATGCAGCTTTGCTCCCCCACCTCAAAAGAACAGGCAAATGACATATTTGGCTAACAAAGCATCTTTGAAATGCTAAAAGTGCTATCAAATGATTTGTCCCTGAAACATGTCTACAGATTTAATACAGAATATTCCATGTGAAGATATTGCCAGTCATGCATACCTGTAAAATGCCCTGACAAACTTGCCCATGCCAAGTGCATGTCTAACTAATGCATACAGATAAAAGTGTAAAAGCCTTTGCTAATCAAAAAATATATAAAACTATTAAACATATTAGCATATACAGTATGTAGCTTACAAATGCAGGCATACCTTCTCAAAATCAGTAATCATCTGTGCAGATATATCCCAAGATAATAGACCCTCTTCTACGTTCACCAAATAAAAGTCTGGTCACCTTCAGTTTCCCTAGCTACATGGTTGTCTTTTCTGATATAGATTCAGGACTGTCAGTGTGGTGAAGATAAAAATGAGGTGTGAACTCATTAAAATTGCTGAATCCCAAATCCTTGGCTTTGTGTAGCACATGTAAACATAGTGCAAGCACTCCCTCAGTGTTTGTGTGCAATGAATTGCAACTGTGAATGATTACTGGTTGGGAGGAGGTTAACACAATAGTAATGCAGACTGCCCTACAGCCAGTGGGTGTATTAGGTTGGACTTACAAAGTGTTAGATGTACTTTTGCTGAGGCAGGAAATGTAAGTAAGTAGCACACAATTTGCATGTTCTGTTCATTAAATTCCAACCTCCCCTTCATTTGTTGGTAACTGAGTATGATATTATTACCATTTGATATTCTCACACATTTTAAGGCCAGTTATATTGAATGGCTTACAGACTGCATATCTGAGATTACTGCTCAGATAAGAGAAGAATGACCAACACAAACAGAGGTAACACGGAGCTGTATATTTGCAAGCAATAATCATAACTGGTTGTGTGATCACTCAGTGCACTACATCCATAAATAATAAATGTACAAATAACAGTTGTATGGTGTCATATTACTGCAGATGATGTTTCAGTTGGCTGTATGCAGAATGATTTCAGTTCCTTTCTAAAACGCTGTCTGTGTGGCAAAGAGGGATAAGGCACCCTTACTGTGTTTGAAGGTTCAGTGGAGTGAGAGATCAAATTCAAACCTCTGTAGAAACACCTTGTGTGTGCTAACATTTTGTACTGTGTATGTTATACATTGCTTTTCCTCATGTCAGCTACTTTTTTCTTGTTTTTCTTTTTTTTTTTTTTTTTGTCTTTAATTTTTTTTATTTTGGGGGGCTTGTTTGTGCTATGCAGCACTTAGAGCAATCACAGGAATAGAGGAAAAGAATGACAGGCTTGGCTGTGCTTCTCTCGATTGAATGAAGCATGGCATGCACAAACTGGACAACTGAACCACCCAGGAAGCAGACAGGACCCAGCCAGCCAAAAATAAAAAAATGGATACATTCAATTAAGTCCATTGGGCACTGTGAAAACCTGCTAAGCAGCGTTGCATTGTGATTAACAGAGAGACCTTAAAAACAATTATTAAATTATGGAATATCATGCAACTAGTCCTGTGGTGGTAGGTATAAGTGTAGGACTGGGGTACAAATGGTCCTGGGTTGTAGTACAGTGTGTGGAACCATTTTTTTTACTATTGTGACATTGCAGTTGATGGCAATGAACTGAAACATGAACAGGTATTATTTCTACTTTCTTGTGCCAACAGATATAAGTGTGGGGCTGCCATACACATGGTCTTGGGTTCTAATACAGTTTATTCCATACAATTTAACTCTTGTTCCACTTCCCATTATATTCACTCTCACTTATAACACTTTAGATAGTGGAGCTGATATTAATTATATGTATGGGGGAAGAGACACTGTTATTGTGTTATCAGGTTAACCTTTCAATTGCAGTTATTTTACTTCTCACTGCTTGGCACTGATGCTCTCCTCTTACCATTGTTAGAAAAATATGTATTAATATGTGTGCATTAGTGCCTTTTAAAGCCCAAAAAGGGTTAATACATTTATTCTGCTTTATACTTAACAAATCCATATTAATGGCAAATGCTTTCTGACCTTGTATTTTGTCAGCACAGCTAAAATCTTGTTTATGTCTTGGGAAATGTACTGAGAAGAAGATGGTTTTCTGCTTGATTAGGAAAATAACGAATAGAACAATACTGCTTTCTATAATGTTATTAAACTTAGACAATTAGCCCTGTCTGTGTTATGAGAACATAACCAGCTGCAGGAAGGATAGATAAAGTGGAACAAAGACCGCTTGAAGAATATGAACTATAATCTGTGATTGCTTTGTGCTCGAATGAGTAGAGTACCTTGAAATGTAACACAGCACTGTAGAAATAATTGCCACTAGCTACCGGTCTCCAAGGCCATGTTATTTTTCCAAAGTTTTCTCATGAATCTAGAAGTGTTATGTCGTATCAGCAGAAAGTCATGAGCAACATCTGCTGTGAAAAACAATATTGTAAACTTGTGATTAACTACATCAGCTTCAGTAGGCAATGCCTTGTAAGAATAGTATAAGAATGGCTTCATTTCCTGATTTTAGTTAGACAAACTCTGTATTTTTGCATGCATGTTTTTATCTCCTTGCTGCAAGAATTAAAGTGCCTTAACCTGAACCTTATGTGTATTGGTCTTTGAAGTTTTTTCGTTTGACGGATTGGTCCTTTGGACCGGAAACCTCCACTTTGACCAGATCAGACAAGCCAGGTGGCTTGAAATCATACGGGGAAGAAACCACATCGGTTCTTCTGATTTGAAAAGACCTCCGACTGAATTGTCGTCCAAAAGAGGCTAGCCACTGTTCTGATCTGTGAATGAAGGGCGGGTTTACCTCGAACCAGACGATCAATCATGGAGGCTCAGGTAAGTTGAGATTTACCTTTTTCTGTTTTAGATCAGGGACTTGATTTGCATTGTCTGTCAGGGGATTTGTCTTGTACAAGTCAGGGACAGGAAGATTGCAGTCTTGTCATAGATCAGGGAAACAGAATAGGTAAGGCAGTTATTCTAGATAGACTGTGAAAAAGAGAAATTGTGGTACCACGTAAAAATAAGAAGGGTTACGTAACATTTTGAAGATTAGAATAAAATGGGAAATAACTACATGAAAAGATCCCAAACTCCGCTGTTAACTGAAGATGAGAAATTTATGCAATTACAACATGCTGATAATGTTAAATACTACTCAAAATGGGTTGATAAGTATGAATTTGATGGTGAATTAGAAAAATCCTCACATGTTAAACTTGTCAAACAGCTTAAAACTGATTCCAGAGGTCAGGTAAAAAAGCAACATCAATTAGGAATTCCTCAGGCACACAGGTGGATTAAAGAAGCAAACCGTAGGGAACAAAAGAGTAATAATTCAAAATCAATGTTTTTAGAAAAAGAGGACAATAACTTAGTAATAGCATCGGCCCCTCCACCCCCTCTGCTTCCCTTACCAGAATATGAAGTGAGCGGACAAGCTGGTCCACCCCTACGATATCCTGCTATCCCTGCAAAAGCAACACCGTTTGTTAGAGATCCCATCGCGACCAGGTCTCGAACACAGGAAGGAAACTCAAAAGGGGACATTAAGTTATATCAAATGGGTAGAAGTTCACGATATATGAGTGAAGAAGAAATATGCCCACTTATAGAAGTACCTAATCCTCAGGCAGGACAAGAAGGACAGGACCCAACTCTCTTAGTTTACAGACCGTGGACACCGGAAGATATCCAGAAAGCCACTGAGGGAATTCCCCATCCAAAAGTTAATTTTAGAAAATTTTTAGAAGACCTACAAGGCATGAGGTTAAGTTATAACTTAAATGGAGAGGAAGTAGAAAAAGTAGTCAGACAAATCATGGGACCAGATTGGTACATGATCAGTGGCAATTGGAATCCCCGTGACGCAGAGCACAAACCCCTCCCACATAGTAGCGCAGAACTAGACAACAGAGTGAAAGGTCTTACAGACTGAATCTCTGAGAAATGGAAACCTAGGGCAGACTGGGCTTGCATTAATCAATGCATCCAACAAGAAGGTGAAACTGTTGACAGATATTATGCTAGATTATTAGAGTGTTTTAATAACCATTGTGGAATGCAGGTACCTGGAGATCAAACACATGATTCCCCGTATGAGCAGCAGTTAAAGAATGCATTTTTAAAAGGCAGTATTTTGCCTATAAGCAGCTTTATTACAAAGCACATGGTAGATCATCGTACAAGTAGACTACAGTCACTACTTGAATATGCTAGACATGCCAAAAGGCATTTTAACAGTAAAAAGAAAAAGGAAGCCCAAGTATTTTCTGTAGAAGATGGAGCAGAAGTTTATGTAGTACAGTCTGGGATAAAGGGCAAGAAAAATGCCCAGGGAAAAACAATCTGATCAATGATCAGAGGACTTTGAAGGGCGAAAGAAAAGGGGGGAGTGCTTTAAATGCAGTAAGAAGGGACACCTAGCAAAAGATTGCAAGAAAAACAAGAAGACAACTACAGAAGATAAAGTGGGTGAGGACTGACTATATGATAGCCAGGAATCACTAGAAGAAAATAGCCAAGAAAGGACAAATGAGAACTTGATAGAGGGAGTAGAGGATGTGACAGAAGAAATAGAGGAAGTACATGAAGTCACGGATAGTGAAGAAAATGAAATTTTAGACTTAGCCTTATTGAGCTTGGAGCTCTATTTAGCAGACACAAAACCAGAAGTTACACTCCTGGTAGAAGGGAGGGTAGTCACATTTTTGTGTGACTCAGGGGCATCACGGACCCTGGTACATCCCTCCAAACTGCCAGAGAACTCAGAGTCACCTGATTATATATTAGTGAAAGCAGCTAATGGACAGCTGTATTGGGAGCCCCTCTCCCATAACATTGCAATAACTGATCCTGTTTCAGGATTAACCTAGAAAAGCAAAATTGTCGTTTCTGCAAAATGCCCAGTAAACCTCTTGGGCCAAGACCTTATGCAATTATTTGGCATAGCAGTAGTTCCAACTATGCAGGGTATGGAAGCACAGCGACAAATTGATACTTTTGCAGTGCGGTCAGAGGGTGAAACATTTTATTGGTACAGCCAGGACTTAGTTACGACTGGTCCAGGAGCAGCAACCGAAGAGCTGATGAATGTAGCCATCAGCAAGTTCCCCTCCCTTGACATTGATAAACAACATTTGTTGCACTGTACTCTGTATTATTGTAGCACATCAGGACCTGATAAGGAATATGAACAAGAGTTGTTTAGAAACCGTGCAAACAAGTTAATATTACGTAATCTGTACTGGGACATAAAAGGGAGCAGTGTAGTTAGCTGTTCATTACCCCAGGTGTTCTTTGCACTTTATAAATTTAATCGATTACCACATGTAAGCTTAACCAAGGACAAAAATGTGAAATGGGCAAACCTAGGAGAAAAAGTCACGAGGTGGGAAAAACAGACAGAGTTAGAACTGTCAGAACAGGGAGTACAAAAGCAGAAGTTAAATTGGATAACCCAGACACACCCAGCTGTACACTTGCAGTCTAGAGAGGACAGCAGATTAGCACTCTTATCAGAAGAGGAAGAAGATGCCTTACAAAGCATACCAGAAACTCTCTGGTCAACAGGCAAATCAGATGTAGGACTGATTCATACAGCAGGACCAGTTGCTATCACGCCAAAGTCAGAATTTAGACCACAAAAGAGACAGTATCCCTTGAGAAAAGATGCAGAGGTAGAACTCAAACCTATTATAGCAGCTTTACTTAAGGAAGGAGTACTGGTGGATTCACCTGATTCACCATGTAACACACCCTTATTTCCTGTTAGAAAAGCAAATGGAGAATGGCGTATGGTCCAAGATTTACAAGCTGTAAATGAAGCAGTAATACCAAGGGCACCTATGATGCCAGATCCACACACCCTGTTGAATGATTTGAAACCTCAACAGAAATATTTTTCTGTGGTAGATATCAGCAATGCGTTCTTTTAGATACCGATACACCCTGACAGCCAACAGTGGTTTGCATTCACATTTCAAGGGAAAAGGCATACATACACGTGACTACCACAGGGATATTGTGAAAGCCAAACAATATTTTCACAAGAAATGGCAAGCAACTTGGTGGGATTTACCCCACCGAGAGGCAGTCAGATTTTACTTTATGTTGATGACATACTGCTGGCAGCCCCCACCTAGCAAGATTGTAAGGAAGATACTGTAGCATTGTTACAATTTTTAGCTATTCAGGGGCATAAAGTAAATAAAAACAGAGGGCAGAACATTAGATGAGGACAGAAAAATAGCGATTTTACAAGCACCGAAACCCACTACTAAGAAGGAAATGATGTCCTTCCTGGGTACGACCAACTTTTGCAAGAGCTGGATCCCAAACTATGCTTTGGAATCTGCACCGCTGACCAACTTGATGTACATGAAGCCTATGGCAGCACAGGGTTTATTACAATGGACACCAGAAGCAGAATCTGCTTTCTGCAAATTGAAACAGTTGATAGCATCCTCATTAGTTTTAGGATTACCAAACTATCATCAACGTTTTTTTCCAAACAGTGGATTGTAAGCAAGGTTATATGACATCAGTGTTAACACAGCAGCATGGGGACAAGCAATGCCCCATTGCTTACTATTCTTCACAACTGGACCCAGTGGCGCGGTCATTGCCCCACTGTGTACAAGCAGTAGTCGCAGCTGCAATGGCAGTGCAGGCTTCGGCCTCATTAGTGTTGTTCCACCCTCTCACATTGAGAGTGCCTCATGCAGTCACGATTATTTTACTGCAAGAAAAAGTAGCATATCTTTCTCCTGCTAGGCATCTTTTCTGTATGACTATATTGTTGAGCCAACCTCATATGACAATTGAACGATGTACAACTTTGAATCCGTCTACCTTGCTTCTAACTCCTGCAGATGGCACACCACACAGCTGCCTGCAGGAGATTGAGCAAAAGACACTGCCTAGAAAAGATCTTACGGATGTTCCCTTGGATGATGCCGAGATGACATATTACGTGGATGGCTCATGCAAAAGGGGTCCCACAGGACAGAACCTAGTAGGATATGCAGTAGTCTCTGATACTGAGATTGTAGAAGCAAAATCTTTACAATTCAACTTATCTGCACAAGCGGCAGAGCTGATTGCCTTAACACGGGCATGTACCTTAGCAAAGGGTAAATGTGTGAATATTTTTACTGATAGCCAGTACGCTTTCTCTACTGTACATGTTTTTGCGCAACAGTGGAAAAATCGAGGAATGATAACTACTGGCAAATCAATCAATCATGCGCAGTTTATTTTAGATCTTTTAGACTCTATTCAGTTACCTCAGAAAGTAACTATTTGTAAATGCATAGCTCATACCAAGCAAGAGGATAGAATTTCAAAAAGGAATGCATGGGCTGATACAGCTGCAAAGCAGGCAGTTTCAGAAGCATTTCTTTTGAATGAGGAATTACAACCTTCTGAGATTTTAGACATAAAAATGTTAAGAACAATGCAAACACTTACTATGCAAGTTGAGAAACAAGGATGGATAAAACGAGGAGCAATTCTCAAGGAAGGGCTGTACATCTCCAAAGAGGGAAAACCGATATTGCCATCTAATTTGTTTAGATACACAGCTTTGTTGAGCCATGGGCAATGCCATGTCTCAACAGGGGGGATGGTACAGTTAGTGAACCGAGTGTTCACAACATATGGATTTATAAACTACACTAAAAATTTTTGTTTGTCATGTCATGTTTGTAATAAACATCATGCACAAGGGGCGTTAAAGCCCTAGCAGGGGAGTTTTCCTGCACCACCATATCTGTTCCATACTATCTGTATGGATTTCATAGAACTGAACAAATGCGAAAATAAGAAGTATTGTCTTGTCATTGTAGATATGTTTTCCAAATGGGTGGAAGCTTTTCCGACCAAAAATCCAGATGCAGCTTCTGTTGCGAAAACCCTTGTTAAAGAAATTATTCCCAGATTTGGCATACTGGAAAAATCTACAGTGACAATGGCACACATTTTGTGAACCAAACCATACAACAACTGAGCAAGTTTTTCAGAATTTCTTTGAAAAATCATTGTGCGTATCATCCACAATCTGCAGGATTGGTAGAGAGGTACAATGGGACGTTAAAAAATAAATTAAGGAAGGTCATTGAGCAAACACATAGAAATTGGGTGTATTGTCTGCCCCTGGCACTGTTGAGCATGAGAACTGTTCCGAATGCAAAGGGATTGACTCCTTTTGAGAAGTTATTTGGGAGGGCATATTATATACCTCAGTGGAAACCTCTCATGCCTGCAGATCAGGAAGCCGACTGTACACTCGCTGAGTATATGAGGAGAATGTTGAATTCTAAACACCTTTTGGAGTTTAATTCTGTTTCAGATAAGGAACAAACCAAACCATCAGAAGCAGCAGTAGTCCCAGGCAAGTGCATCTGGGTGAAAGTCATCAAGAGAAAAAACTGGACGACACCGAAGTGGGAAGGGCCATACCAAGTGCTACTGTCAACACCCACTGCAGTCAGGATCACAGAGCGAGCATCCTGGATTCACCTGACACACTGTAAACTGGTTAAAAACTTTGAGCTAGATAAAAATCTTGTTACTGTTACACCACAAGAGTAAAAATGACAAAATCCAGAGCATACAGGAATGCAGAACAACCACAGAAATATCGCATGATCGTCCTGTTAACTATACTGGTGACATTGATCTTGTTGTTGTGGCCTTTCCTTTTTCCAGCCACACAAGCTAAACTGAATAAACGTGATGCATTACTCATAGACTGGCATCCAAACTTTAACACTTACCAAGTGATCAAACATGTGTATGCTGAGACTTTTAATGTTTCAAATTGCTGGGTTTGTACAGCTATACCAACAGCGTACGGGGGATTATTAATGACTGCAATCCCCCTAGGGGTCAATGAGACCTGGGAAAACTTGGTTTATGATACTACGACTGTTAAATCACAAGATAAAATAGCATTGCACCTGCCTGTTACACAAAAGGGAATTGTGTGTTTTTATAAAAATGATACTGTCCAGGTGGGTTGGAGTAATTGCAATATGACTGTTCCTTATAAATGTTACACCAAAGCTAATAATGCAAGTTCTATTTGTGATACAGACTATGACTCGTTTCTTAAATCAATGCACAGAACAATTTATGAAGTACAACATAATCCTGTTCTTTTTAAGCAACTGTCTATAATAAACAAGAAAATGTTTCATGCAGGGCAAGCATATGTTAATAGTAAAGTTACTACTAAGGTGAAAGATTGTTATTTTGTATGTGGCAAAAAGGCCTATAAATGGTTACCTGAGAATTGGTCCAGCAGTTGTTTTTTGGGTTACCTGGTTCCGGCCATACGACACACTGCAGTTTTGCCTCGAGGTAAAATTCGAAATGCACGAGAGGTCATCAAGAAACCTGTCAGGAAACCTGAGAATCCAGTGGGACAGATCAAGGCGGGCTGGAGAAACCATCATTCCATGGGCGATAAACTAACACATATGGGCTTGAGTGACACTGTCATATCGTGGGCAAGCATATTACCAGCATATGGAGCAGTGAAATCGATTTGGGAGCTGAGAAAACTGTCTAAACTCCTCGAAGTAATGAGCAATGCAACTTTTTCTGCTCTCAAATTAGTGACTGATGAACTGAATGCCATGAGAACTGTGGTGCTTCAAAACCACATGGCTCTTGACTTTACCCTAGCGGCGAGAGGTGGTACGTGTGCTTTAATCCAAGAAGAATGCTGTTCATATATTCCTGACAACCAGCATGAGATAGACAACCATCTTGAGGTGATTCAGCAAGTGTCGACCATGACCAAACCAGGCCCAAACCCACTGACGGACTTTTTCCCGAAATGGTTTGGGGGGGGGTTCCATCCTAATGAACATCTTGATTGCTATTTGTGTAGGAATGCTCCTGTTGGGAGTATGTGTTTGTTGTGGCATCACCTACATGAAAAGATTGATCAAAGATTTTATAGATTTGTTGGTTTCTGAAACCTTATATCAAGGTACTGAGCTTGATGAACTATTAAAGATTGAGATGCTTTCATAAGTTAAACTGAATGACTTTCTTAACTGCAAATCCAAAATGGAAGAGGTTAGGAAAAGAAACAAATCGTTTATGCTTTTGAAAGTAGAATAAAAGTATTAATAGGGGGAAATGTTAGAAAAATATGTATTAATATGTGTGCATCAGTGCCTTTTAAAAGCCCAAAAAGGGTTAATACATTTATTCTGCTTTATACTGAACAAATCCATATTAATGGCAAATGCTTTCTGACCTTGTATTTTGTCAGCGCAGCTAAAATCTTGTTTATGTCTTAGGAAATGTATTGAGAAGCAGATGGTTTTCTGCTTGATTAGGAAAATAATGAATAGAACAATACTGCTTTCTATAATGCTATTAAACTTAGACAATTAGCCCTGTCTGTGTTATGAGAACATAACCAGCTGCAGGAAGGATAGATAAAGTGGAACAAAGACCGCTTGAAGAATATGAACTATAATCTGTGATTGCTTTGTGCTCGAATGAGTAGAGTACGTTGAAATGTAACACAGCACTGTAGAAATAATTGTAACTAGCTGCCGGTCTCCAAGGCCATGTTATTTTTCCAAAGTTTTCTCATGAATCTAGAAGTGTTATGTCATATCAGCAGAAAATCATAAGCAACATCTGCTGTGAAAAACAATATTGTAAAGGTGTGATTAACTACGTCAGCTTCGGTAGGCAATGTCTTGTAAGAATAGTATAAGAATGGCTTCACTTCCTGATTTTAGTTAGACAAACTCTGTATTTTTGCATGCATGTTTTTGTCTCCTTGCTGCAAGAATTAAAGTGCCTTAACCTGAACCTTACGTGTATTTGTCTTTGAAGTTTTTTCCTTTGACACCATCATGCAAACATGTTGCTCAGGTGTGTGCACTCCACTAAACATGATAAGTGTAACTGATGGGAAACCATCAGTCTCCATTGCTGTAGGTCTGGTGGTAGACATGGCTGGCATTAGTGGGGAAGGTCCCAGGTTCAGGACACAGTGGTGGGGTATTCAGGAGTCCAGGATATTTACTGGACTCCTAGTAAAGCACCACAGCCACAGTCTTCTGCAGTGAGACTATTCTGGCTCCCAGTACAAGTCTCAGGCCTGGAATAGTTTATCCCACCCTGTATCCAGTGCCATTGGTATCGCATGCACTGGGGAGCAATGTAGGCATCATTTTAATGACTTACAGAGGAGGAAGAGGAATATTCTTGACCATTGGGTGGAGGAATTTAGGACTGTGGACATCCCACAACTGTGTAAGTATCAACTAAATAGAGTACTTGTAAGACTTAGACAGCTTAATATAACAAGACTGGTATGCATAATGCTCTTCTGTTCTTTTCTGTTTATTCCTCAGCTGCCAGAGATCAGGAGTTCAATATCTGGGCCTATGAAACCTCAGTTGGAGAGACTGTGGGGAAGCAAGCCTGTATGCAGCATAGGAGAAGTGTTATTGTAGCATTAAAGGTTTAAGATAGGGTTTTTTTTGTTATTTTATAGAGGGATTGCCTTCAAAAGATTGAAATTTTAGAACATTAAACCACTGATCATCGAAGACCAGAGGATCAAAGTTTTGAAATCTCGAACCTTATGAATTTAGATCAACGTACAGTGAGGAATGGGAACTTTACTGTTCTATTCACTGTAGTGTGATCTCTGAGTTGGTATATATAAGTAGCAGGGGATGTGGGGGTGCAGAAGGGCTTGTCCCCCTACAAAAATGTGAAATATGAAGTTTTTCCATTTCAGATTTTTTTTCATAGGTTCGATATTTCAAAACTTCGATCCTCTGGTCTTCGATGATCAGAGGTTTGATGTTCTGAAATTTCAGTCCTATGAAGTAGACCCTTATAGAGCTGTATCAGATTGCGCATGCATATCCCAACTCTAAAAGCAAGTATGCATGCATTAGTCTGTAGCACAAACCAGTTGTAAGAGTTCAATACTAGACTTCAGTAAGAGGATGTGGGTTCAAATACCAGAATTCACAACTATACAATACTGTTATTTCTTTAATAATATTTACATTAAATTAAAACCTCCATACCAGTGGCAGAAATGTCATTAAACTCTAATCTCTATAAGTGGAACATGTATACGTGCAATATATGTACATTTCTAGGATTACTTGCGGCCATCTGTAGCATAGTGTGTTTCTGTTAAATGTAAAACTTAAGATAATAAAGTTGTATAATTGTATTAATGCATTGTATGTCACATATGATGGTACTAATTTTATCTCTTTTTTTTCTCTCACCCCAACCCTTATCTCTCTTTTTTTTATTTTATTTATTTTGATTTCATTTTTTTATTTTATTTTTATTTTGTTTTATTTTATGTTTAAACATATTTTATTTTTATTCTATTTTATTTTTAAAAATATTTTTTATTTTATTTTATTTTCTTATTTGTTTTTTATGTGTCATCAAAATATGTCCATGTTATCCATGTTTACCACATCACTAAATGCTCCACAGCACAGCAAGGTAGGCCAGCCCCAGTGGATCAACCTGACCCCACTCCACCAAATCCAGCACCAATGCTCAGCAATACTGGGTGCCAACCGGGCAGCACTGCCTCTGCTGCCCCTGCCCTATCTGCACCCTCAAGTAATCCTGCTCTGGAGGCTGGTCCAGAGGTACCTTCCAAGAGCAGTGGTGGAAATGGTGATTTTATCACCTGCAGCAAATTGCCAAGGATTATGCATTGGGTGGTGCACCGCACCACTGGTGAATGCATATGCCAGATGGAGTGGCTGCTCTCCTTCATGTTCCAAAGGAGGAGAAAGAGAAGATGTCAAGCACTTCAGCCACCTATGGAGTAAGGTGACAGTGATGACAATCCAGTGGGTGAGGACTCAATTCTCAATGTCTCCAAGCTTGATGGCCATGGGCCTGGGTTGTCCCCACCCTCACCCCAATCATTGTGTCCTTTAACCTTTTGTATCCATCACTGTCCCTGTCTTTTGTCTTGTTTGTCTTGTCTGTCTGTCTGTCTACAATTGCTTCCTCACCTACCCAACTTACATGACCCAGATGTACCTGCACCCTTTTCCCAAACATTCATCTCTCTTTCTCTCTCTCTCTCTCTCTCTCTCTCTCATATAAAAAATAAATTGGCACCTGTCCCACAAAAAAATCATCCCATACATAGCTTTCCATTTTGCACACGTGTCATCTTGACACACTTGATTTGGTCCAATTGGCTATACAACATGATTGCATTGTGGTCACCCTTCTTTGTGGAGGTAACAGCCCAAATTCAGTTAATATTCTACACATATTTTCAGTTTACACTGTTAAACAAATGTTTCTTTCCTACCTTCCTCCTTCACGTTCCTGTTCTTTCCCCTGCTTGCTCCCCATTTAACCATCTTCCTATCTACCCATTTTAACACTTTCAGTATGGTCAAAATAGAATCACACACAACAGACATAAGTAGCAGAAAAAGCAATGGAGACCTTCACTTTTTGGGCTCCAAGTTTGTGTAGAGGTGTGCATCGTTCTCCAATGCACAGCAATGGTGAGTGATGGCAAACTTCTGTGATTATCTCCATGTAATGCCTCTTAAATCTGCTGCACTATGCCAATACACAGCTACACACATACTACAAAGAATGCATGTCATTGCATTATCACTGTTTATTAAAAAGTATTTAAAACTATTAGATACACCTGGATTCTAGCCCAGCATTATCTGGGCTCAAAAAGACATGTATCAGTGCATTAACACATGCTGCCACAGAGTCAGTTAAGAAGCAGGTGAATTTCACAGAGATGATAACTCTCAGATTTTAACAATGTGACTCATGTTTGCATACTGCTTAGCTACATGCTAACATGAATAGTATTGGAAATGTGCCTTTCGCACATGCATACACTGTTTGGCAAACTCGCTACTCACTGGGTTATGGAAAAGTAAATATTATTATGTATTACTGCTGTTTACTGTCAATTTCCTGTCCATGATATGAAATTACATGTGGAAACATAACAAATGGAAGGCCCTATCTATCAATATGTGAAATATTTACAATACAGCCATGTGTTGCCTCCCCCCAAGCACTGCAACCCTGGTGTCTCAATACTTTTTCCACACATATATCACCTACACTAGGGAAAGTAATATCCAGTGTTGTGTGATATGCAATGCACATCAATCTGGTAACATGCAGAACTGTAACTATTGACCCATAACCATAAAAAGCCTTATGTGCAAGGCTAGGGATTCAGTATGGACCTTTTCCACAACACAATACAGTAGGTGACCTTCAACACTTGACCCAACCCATTTTGTTCTTGTCAAGGGTGGATCTTGCTTATTAAATCTAGTGGACTTCTTTGATACTGACCCCAAAGACCGGGATGAGGGATAACAGGACATACCACCTATGCTGAGTTATCAAAGCCCTTTGACACTATCCCCTATTCATGTCTTATAGTGAAAATCTCCCATCTTGCAATTAAGCCATACCTTACTAGATAGATAGCCAACTGGCTCACCAACAGAACACACAAAGTCAAAGTTGTGACTACACCTCCACCAATAGCCCACTTACCATTGGAATACCACAAGGATCTGTGCTGGGCCCTCAACTGTTAGGAAACTATTTCTCTGAAGCCCAGGTAATGGTAGATGGCCTGTGCTTTACCAAGTTTTCAGATGACTGTTAGATGGATGCACTCATATAGAGTTCCCAATGATGGTAACACATTACAGAAGTGGCTGACACAGACAAATGATTGGTGCCAAACTCATTGACTGAACCTTAAAGCAAACAATGCCTCATTGTCCCTTTGGCAATGAAGTACTTCTGCTAATTATAATATACAAAACGTCCCTCTAAGCTCAAGTACAGTGATGAGAGATGTGGGAACACTTTGATAGCAATCTACAGTTTAATCACTATGTGTCCATAGTGGTGAGACACACACTCTGCATTATGCACCTCATACATATGGACATCACATCCAGGACCAGGGATGTCATAGCTCTTTTGTACTCTACGCTTATCAGATCACTAATTAAGTACAATGCTCCTTTCTGTCTGTATTTCACCAGACACCTGCAACAATTGGAGAAAACATGAAGATTTGTAACTGGGAGAATCCAGGGCATCCAAAACATGACATATATGGAAAGATTGGTAGACCTGTCACTGTACTCAGTATCATACAGGCTGCTGAGAGGTGACGTATGCTGGCCTACAGAGTGGTTTCAGACCCTGTCCTACTAGAAATGCTGGGCCTCTGCAAATCAAATAAAACAAGAATAACTTGCTCCAGGGTTCTCAACCTAGCTGGTGACATAAATAGAACATGCTGGGGAGACAGATATATTCCCCAGCATTTGACACTACTATGTATTAGGCTTCCATGGCATGTGAAACAGTACTCCTCAATGACCCTGTTCAAGCATAACTTTGATAACTGGATGGCTGATTGTAAAATCACCCCTGGGGTGGCACCTATGTCCCTTATGGACAGGGCCAGTTGGTGCTGCTTACAAAATCACTCTGCAAACAATGACCATCTAACTGTTCTCAATAAGGGTACTTGTGTTTTTACACAGTTAGGCTTGTATACACCCTAGGGCCATTAGGCTGGTAACCTCCTATGAATCTGTGAAGCTATGAACCTATGTAGGTCTCCCAAATTCTGATCTACCACATGGCCTGCTGATGTCATCCACTATAAGTTGATATGCACTATTGTAAAAGAAACGTGTGCTGTGGAACTTGCATAAAGTACTGAGTTCTGCAGTCTATGCACTTAGGTAGGGGTTCTGTTCTCACTGAAGTCAAGTGTGTGTGTGTGTGTGTGTGTGTGTGTGTGTGTGTGTGTGCGTGTGTGTGCGTGTGTGTGTGTGTGTGTGTGTGTGTGTGTGTGTGTGTGTGTGTGTGTGTGCATGCTTGCGCACACGCGTGTGTGTGCACTCTTGCTTGATATTACTGAGAGCATTTTGCACAGGCATGTCAGACACTGTTATTACCGCATCCTCCTCAACAAACACTGCTGATGTCATCATCTATAAAGTGTTGCCTGAGACACTTCAAATCAGACTTGAGCTATGGTGTTTGCTTTGAATATACAGGTGTGTTTGTGGACTTGCTTGACATTACATAGAACCCTTTCCACCAGCATGCAGGACATTGTTATTACCATATCCCCTTCAATAGACAATGCTAATGTCATCAGCCATATCAGTTTTGTGGATATGTACTATTTCCACCATGTTAGGGTCAGAGTCTGGCCTGGAGGCCAGGCAGAAATCACCTCATCCTATATGATACAGATTACAGTGACATGGCTTTCAGTTTAGTCACATGCATCGTGGCATGGTTTGTAGGCCCTGTGTTGTCTTGATGAGAAATTCCTGTGTTCTGTTCAGCTGCTGCATGTGTCTGGTGAAGTACATACAAAAGAGAGCATTATACTCTATTAGTGTTCTAATGAGGTTTGAGTACAGTGGTCTCATACAGTCCTAAGATCTGAATATGATGGTGTTACATATGATGTGCACAACATAGGCTTTCAATGCCAGTGTGGACACTTGCTGGTCAAAGTTCAGATTGCTATCTACATGTGTTTTCAGTGCCTGCATCATTGGGTTTCAGCATAGCAGGACTGTTGTCAATGCTGTAATTAATATGGACTTCCACTTTTCAGAAGGACAACATAAAGACACATTTCTGCATTAATTTGTAGATCGTGTGGATTTCCGACCAATAATTTGTCTGTGTTAGCTCCTTTTGTATGTTATTATTTTTGATGGACTCAATGATTGCACCCAATATGCAAGAATCAGCAAACATGGTAATCCAAAGGCCATATACTTTAGCCTGAACTGTCAAGAAATAGAGTAAAGGGTCAAGCACAGATCCCTGGGGTTTGCCAGCAGTGACAGCTCTACTGGTACAAGTTGAGCCACCGACTTTCACAGTATGTGTTCTGTCGGTGAGCCAGTTGGTTATGCATCTAGTAACATGAGGGTTACTCCCCAGCTGGGAGTGTTTCTCAATGATACCAGCATGGGAGACTGCATCCAACCCCTGGGCCAGATCACAATAGGCAGTATGCACTGTCTTATCTTCATACAGGCCTACCATAAATCAGTGGGCTGTGACAGCATCACAGATCACCTATGGCATAACTCATCACATACACCTTCCTGATAACAGTTAAATAAATACTTCAAAACACTTTTCACATGGGCTATGTTCCAGTAGAAGGGTGTACATCAACATGCATCCATCTAAGTTGGGGGGACAGCACCTGACGTATGAATGTATAGAGGCATCCTAATTCACTCCATCTGTGAGGTAGACCAACATGTCATCATGGGCATTTCTAAATGGACACTAATAATATTCCCACTGTGTGCAACACACATGTCAGTTGTTAATGCTACAACATGTCTGTTACCTCTGACAGTTGTCCTCAAGGGCATTTATGATGACAATATAATCTTGTGGAACTTGACCAGGCCAAAGCATATGACACCAATCCACACTGAGGTATTCAATCAGCACTGTCTTATGTGGTGATAAACAGCTATATCACCAATAGGTAGATCAGTGTATCATGTGCGTGGCATTTCACTAAGTTGAAATGTGTGAAGTGACCTATATTTCAGGTCCAGTGATAAGGTCCATACATCAGGACTGTCTGCTAGGCCCTTTCCTGACCATTATTTAAGTGATGGACATCACAGATGACATGCACATCCTGTGTCCAAACAGCTGCCTGTAGGGTTACAGATTGCGGGCAATCATTGATTCCAACTGTGAAATTAGTATAATAAAGACAGTATCAACACATAACAAAGATTGCTGCCACAGTCATGATAACACCTGCAATGACAAGAAAACATGGGGGGATTTGTTAAGTCAGGAAAACAAACATACAAGCAAAGTATAATGTGGACCTCATATCCTATAATCTGACCAATCACAAACAGCCAAACTAAAAACCAGCTCCAGAGGAAGCCTTAATAGGCATAAATAGTAAAATGAAAAAAAAGGCTTCCACCACAACAAAAAGTTCACTGAGAAATTCTGTTAAAATGTAGGCTTTAGTAAAATGAAGAAATAAAAAGCACAAAGTGTGCTGTTCAAGTTGCAGGTTAAACAGGAATCTTGGTTAGGCTTATAAGGGACTCATAGCCCAATAGCTTAGTAACTTCCTTTTAACCTATGATGATATGTATCATATAGATATCATATAGATATGTGACTAGTGTTGCTGCAACAACCATCTGCCACTGACATGCCCTCTTCTTCTGTACATTAGGATGTTTCACCTGTCTTCATTCCCTCTGTTCATTCTTATAATTCAGCCGCATGTCCCTATTCAATACACACACATCCCCTGAGTGTTTCTTGGACATGGCCGTCCATGTACCCTTACAGATCATTTACACAGCTTCAGTACAGAATGCCAGGGATGGGATATCACAATACTCTGCATTGTGGCATAAGTGGTCTGCTGTTAACAGGATTGTTATCCATGTTTACTTACATGGTTTCCTGGCTGACAACACTGTTGCAAGCCACAAAACCTCACTTAAGGCGCGCGGCATGACTATGCATTGCATGGTGTTGAGCACTGCTGTTCACCTGGCAGCACAGTGCACACATGTAAACTCCATGTAGGCTTTGCATGATTCCTACATAGAGTTTATTGAATCCCAAGGACTATCTTTTTTATTATTTTGCTATTGCTTTTAGCATTTGAAGTTTGAGAGGTATATTTGACCATGTTGTAATTTTTTATTCTGTTAATTTTGTTTGAAATGTTTATATGTAATAATTGTTAATGTAAAGAAAAATCACATTGCTTAAATTTTGCTGGGATTTTTCCCTGGGCCTCTGCTGAAAATGGGCACCATTGCCCAGTTGGACTTTCCTGGTAATCAAATGTTAATACATAAATAAATAAATAAATAAATAAATAAATAAATAAATAAATAAATAAAATGCGTTTTTGTGAAATATAGCAATTGGCAGAATCTGGCCACATTACTAGCATACACTAGCAAATTATACCAACCATCCATCATGTTAGAAGCCAAAAAATGCAGTAAAGAAACAGCAGGACCAAATGTATCTGATCAGCTTGAAGCACTATCAGGCGTCACAGCAACAGCATTTCCATAGGATATAGCCTAGAGGAAGTTCAAAGTATTCTGTAGTACTGTGGTTAGAGGTAATGCAGTAGTATCATAACCATGTGAATATCAGCCTATGAAGATCCATCCATAACAGCAATGTAGGTATGGGAACACTGGTGTGCCTTACTGTACGAGTCTATATTAGAAGATCAAATGTTTAGGTGACTGAACACCTAAACATCGATCTTCTAATATCGAAAGCAAAAAATTGGTGAATGGCCAATTTAATGCAGGGAAAGATTTCCCTTGGTCATTCACCAGATTTTCCCGTTTTGTGTACTGTAGAGTGATCTCGGAGTTGATATATTTAGTTAGGGGGGTGTAGGGGCACAGCCCCCCACGTTTGGGGTGTGGGAGGCAAAGCCCCCCACTTACTTTGGATGTAAAGTTATTTTTTTTTGTTTTAGTGGCCAACTGACGTGTTTCCCTGGGACATTCAACGTTTTTAGGTTCAATATTAGAAGATCAATGTTTAGGTGTTCGATCACCTGAACATTCGATCTTCTAACATAGACCCTTACTATATATGCCTGCAACATAAACCTACAGCTATAGTGCATGCAGGTTATATACCTGTAGACCTACAACTGTGTCTGAGGAATAACAGCCTACTGCAATACGAATGTCTCCCCTTTCAGTCTGACCTAGGCTATAGTACACCACTGTCATATACATGTATGCTTGTGCTTGGTAATACACAGTAGTAATACTACTGGATGTGTGGTAATATTACTATTCTGAACTGTGCTGGTCTCCAATAGCCTTATGTGCACATTCTAAGGGCTGTTCTCCCCCAACCCTATCTTCCAAGGGTAAAACTACTGGGGATGTCCGCAAATTTTGCCTCAAGCACTGCATCCTACACCTTGTTCCCAACAATTGCCCCTGTAATCTCTCACACCTGCTATCAGGGAAGCCCCCATCCAGAACAGCTCCCAACTGTATTACTCACCTCAGTTATATCACTGCTGAGGTCCACTAGTGCCACTGCATACCTTGCCAAATACTAGTATACCCAGTGCCCAGCATCTCTGTGGACCCCATAGTATACCTAGCACTGCCTAACCTTGTCATGTGCTGAATAGTCAAGCCAACATTCATATGTCAGTGGTTTTGCATGTATGCATGTTTTCTGGAGTTGGCTGATGGCAGCCTGGTCAGGAAAGAAGTCTTGCTAGAAGGACTCAGAACCCAAGGGTAAGTGGATGTCCATCAACCTTTACAGGATAAAATGTGGGACACAGTGGTTCATGATGCCATTGCCATGGGTAGGAGAAATTGCATAAAGAGCAATGTCTGAAAATAGGCAATGACATAAAGAGAGCTAACGGCATCTAGCAAAGTGGTGGAAAGGACTGCAACTGGAGGAGGTTGAGCTGCCAACACAGCCCTCACAGAAGATGAATTATTCTTGCATCTCTACATGAATACAATAATGGATCAGTTAACATGCAAGGAGAAGTTGTATCTGGGAGTGGATAGGTGTAATGTATCATACATACACGCCAACAAGGTTAGTCACCATACAGCATGTGCTGTAAAGCAAATTTGCCCAACTGGCATCAGGGAGTGCACACTAACCACTGTCTATGTGCTCCATAAGTACATCAATTTTTCAGACTCAGAACACTGCCTGCACAGGTAAGTGTTTTATAATTGTCAGCATGCATCCACCAGTCATTTGCCTGAACACCAAAAAGCATCACATCTTGAGAGATGGACACTGTCATTCTTTTACTTCATGTATTGTGTATGAACAATGCAGACCACTGCTACAGGAACATCTGTAAAAACTGGATCAGGACAACAGACTGAGATCAGCACATGTGCAGGGTCTAATGATGATGATGCGCAAATTTACTCACAGTCCCAAGACACATTGACAGTGTCTGTCCCCCTCCAAACTGATTACCAGAAAAGACAATTGTGTTTCTTCCATGCATGTTTCCATAGAGAAGACATACCATGGGGACATACCATTGCTATCAAAGGACACCCCCTCCCACTGACAGCACTGCCATACATACCACTAGGCCTGTGGCAACAGGCTTCTACCAGATTTGACTGGCAAGTAGCCAGCACATTGCTGGCTACCAGTTCTTCAAATCATCAATCACCATCACAGCCAGCCCTGGATGTATGTTGAGGATCTTGGCCTCAATCAACAGATGTGCAGCATCATAATACTGGCACACTCTGCAGTTACCCACTCTGACCTGGAAATAGAGGTTTCCATAACACATGTAGGATGTTCCCTAGCACTGCCAAAGCCTGTGTAAGATAATAACATTTAGAAATAGTGCCATGATTAGCCTCAGGTAGTCTGTGTTGGCACACATTTCATCCATGTCCGTCTCCATGCTATCATTAGTGCATTATACTCATATATTGCCTGTGGCTGGTGGTATGTTAAATTACATGGTGACCACATAGAATGACCATGATAGGGAAAACAGTTTGCACCTGCTACATTTGGGGAATCACCATAGCTATACCCCACCCCGCATTGGAGTCAGTCACTATACAGAGCTGCCTGGGATAGGGTACCTTGTGTGCACCCTGTTCCAAATCTGCTCCACCAGTTCTACCACACATGTGTTTGAAATGTCATCTAGTCCTGTTATGTCCTTCCATTGTAAGGACCACAGTGTATAGGTTCATAATGCCTCCCCATAACCTACTATGACAGTGTTCACATTGCACAGGGGTAATGGCTCCCCATGGTCAACAGGAAATTATCTGTGACACTGATGACAATGCCTCCCCATGGCCCATGTCTCTGTGTCCATTGATCAGTAGCCCCATACTTCCAGGATGTGTTGACAGACATGTGTCCATGTGTCCTCTGGCACCTGTACAAATGATGGCAGCTATGACCACATCACCCTCATTCATGAGTGGAGTAAGTGAAGATGTTTGATGTACAATGTGACTGACCAAGCATGCACTGGCATAGCCTGCAAAGAACTCTGAATGAAGCATATTGTTCTATATGACACTGCAGTGTCACTGTGTACATGCTGGTGCCTTCAGAGGTGAACTATACACTACTAGTTTGCCTATACTGTCAAACACAGTACATGATGCCATCTGGGAGAGCTGCCTATAGTTGCTGATCATCACCACCACTGTCAGCACTGGAGGCTGTTATACTGAAAGTTGAAATGGAGTCTGCTGTTGTGAGTGTGAAGGGTCTTGGTAATAATGACTGGACTGCCTGATTCCTAACAGGCTGTGGTAGGGGCATATGGCAGTTCTCTCCTAGATATGTCTAGGCTACAGAACTGGGATTTGAGCTGGTCAAACACACACACTACCATATTCCTGGTTTTGATATTAGCAGTGCTATACTGATATTATCTCATGCTTTTGGAATTTCATATGGACATTTCAAAGAAGGCTCCAAGGGTATCATACACCACCTGCAATACTTTAGAGACATATGGGAAAGGATGAGGCATAGAGAGAGGTAAAGTATGTAGCTGCAATTTGTTGGTGAACATATTCAATATTCTACATGTCAATATGTCTTATATGCTCAATGTGTCCTCACTATGTCTCTGAAAGGTCACTATTTCTATTAAAATAAGAGCTACACATTCCTTGGTATCCACTGGTATGGGAAGTCCATGTATTCCTCTATTTCCAGTCTATAGACCATACAGGTAAACCAATACTCAATAACTCTCAATCTATTAGAGGAAGAAATCTGAACAAAGCCTAACATTATGGGGGGACAAAATCCCAAAAATAGGGACACATTTTAAATATTGTTTTTATTAATGTAGAAGGCTGCTATAATAACAGAATTTGTGTTAAAATGCATTTTCTGATGAGTATGAAGTCTGAAACTCAAATGCATGACATTATTTAGTGACTTTAATCCTTAGATTATCCCAGTGATTTGTCAAAAAAAAACACAATTTTTATGAAGAACAGACCAAAAATATGAGGGAAAAAATCTGGACATTTTGTGAAAACCTGTACAGTTGAGAGGTAAGATTACCCATATAATGTCTCTGTTCACTAAAAGGTAGGTCTGGAGCTGCCAGTGTGTCAGCTGCTATGATATGAGCCTCTGCTTGTACTGTTTTCACTGATGCCACAAGCCACCACATCATGTCACTTGAAGAACACTAGTTGTGCAGATAAGATGCTGATGTATGACAATTGCTGCTGTTCCAAGATCATTTACTGGGCATAGCTCTATAAAGTTTGACATTTTTTTTTTTGCTTTTATACTTTGATGTAGCCGCCTGTGTGACATTATGCCTGATGCCCATAAATCACAACTTGCTTTCACTAATACTCATCTGTGGGTGATTAAGCACTCACTTGACTGCATCTTCATTTGTATACCAATATACAGTCATTCATATACTCCTTTTTCTATGCCTTTTAGCCCATTGCCCTAAGCAGTACATAGTTCTATGAAAAGACATAGCCCTCAGTTTGAGTAACACACTAAAAGAAATGGTAGTGTTCTTTCACTAGCCAGATGTCCATGTTGTATAAGAGCACATGCTGAATGAAATTATTAAACAAGAAATAAGAAAACTTGATAATAAAACTAATCAGACCAAACATATGCAATGTATGTAAAGGAAAAAAAGTAAAGAAAACTTAGTAAGAAGAATAATCAGACTAACCAAATTGGAAATAAAAAAAGTAAACATTAAAAGGACAGATACTAATTCACACATGCAGTCAGAAGCACATATGTACAGCCATACATGTGTTCGTGCATATTCTTGATTTCACTTTCAGAGGACTTAGTAGATTTCATGACTTGACTATGAATGTTGGCCATAGATTTGGGGCAGGATTCACGATGGCTTGCATGGAGTCTAAGAGTCGTGTAAGACTCCATGCAGCCATAGCGATCCAGGAACAGCCCGAAATACCATGCAAGAGACCTGCTAAAACGTCTCTTACATGGGCAGGGCGTGGATATGCTAATTACTTCACTTGCAGTCGAAAGGCATGCAAATGAGGTAGATTAGTGATCCACGAAGCTGAAACCAGCCTGTGTAAGAGTCGTGTTAGGTGCAGAAATGTACTCAGTTGACAACTGAGTACGTTTCTGCAAATAACACAATGGAGCCATGTCAGCTCCAAATAAAGTTTGCATATATGTCAGGTAGCATGCCAATGGCCAAATATGTGGCCATTGGCACAGTAACCCGATGCAAACATGAAAAAAAATAATTTTTTTTTTGGCGATCGGCGAGGTTTAAATGCAGCGCAGCCCCACGCAAATGGGCTGCGCTATATAAAACATCAAAGTAAAGGTTTTAAACCCACAAATGTGGGTTTTATGCAATGCACGGATTTACAATGCAGGGACTAGCAGACCAAAAACAACATGGCCATCATTTAGTGGTTGCTATGGGGGAAGCTGAGTGTAAGACACGTAACTAAGCATTAGTAGGCAATCCTATGCAAATGAGTGGTAGGATAGTGAATCTCACTGTCACATAGCAAATGAGCACATTCCGTGTAACGTAAGAGTTAGATAAAGGGGAGTAGCAGAGTAGGAGATAGGTGACATCACAGGGGGGAATGTTAGAAAGAAATCAAGCTCATTGGAGCAAAGTGGTATATGAAAGATGTCAGTAACACAGCATAGAAAGAGGAGTGTCAACAGATAAGCATGGGAAAGTCAAGAAATGGAAGGTGTATACTGTGGCTAACACCAGAGTTTCTTGCTGTGCGTGCATGTGCGCGTGTGTGCACTGGGAGGCGCAAGTAAGACAGAGTGCGTGCATGTAAGGCAGAGTAAGCATGTAGGAGCCTGTTTAAATATCTGTAAACCTGTTTGCACTGGTGTGCACGCGTTTTAACCCGAATAAGCAGATTCTAATCCATGTAAGCATGTGTGCGCACGTGGTAGCCACTGTGAGTGTGTTTTAGCTGGTATGCGCACTGCTCCACCCTGAGGAAACAAAGAGGAAAAAGGAAGCAGAAGAAATAGTAGGAAGCTAGCAGGGAATACTGGTAGAGCTAGCAGGTGAAAACAATTAGAAGCAGACAATTACACAGGCAGAATACTAGCCCAGCCCAGCACTTAAAACACTGCAAACAGCATTGCAGTATGTTTCTCTCAAGAGACACTGCAAGACAGAAGTAAGCTATAAGAAGTGAAAACTGAAAAAGCTGCACTCAGACCAAACATGCTAGGGGCTGCCATAGCTGTTATAAGGAGACATAGGAGACTTGCTGAGGGTGATGACAATTCAAATGCTGCCAGACAACCCACAGTGAGGAGACGGAGAAGAGTGTACAGGCCCAGGGTCACCTACCAGGGGTTACATGAGCTGGAGATAGTGGAGCGCTATAGAGTGGACAGAGACCTCCTGCAGCAAATTGTTGAGCTGTGCAGGCCACGCCTCACACACAGAACCAACAGAGGGGAACCCATCCCAGTGGACACCAAGGTATGTGTTGGCCTAAGAATATTAGCAACAGGTACCTTCCAGAGACCAACTGGTGATATGATGGGGATTTCACAGGCATCAGCATCCAGGGTACTGCACCAGTTCCTGGATGCCATGTCGGCACATGTCGGAGATCATGTATCTTTCCCCAATTCCCATGAGGCATTGGACAGCAATATGCGACTCTTCTAGCAAATAGCGGAATACCCTGAGGTAGTTGGTGCAATAGACTGCATGCATGTACGCATCAAGGTACCAGCTGGTGAGCGGGGTAGGGCCTACATTAACCACAAGGGCTTCCCCTCCATCAACTGCCAGGTCGTGTGTGATGCCCAGGGCATAATAACGAATGTGTGTGCTGGCTGCCCTGGAAGCTACCATGATTCCCATATCTGGCATCTGATGCAGCTGTACCAGACATTTGCCAATGGGGACATCCCACATGGTCACTTAGTGGGGGATGCTGGATATGCACCGGTGCCGTGGCTGATGACACCCACCAGAAACACACACACACCTGAACAAGAACGCCATAATGAGGCACATGCACAAACACGAAATGTAATAGAGTGTGTGTTTGGGCTGCTCAAGTCATGGTTCCGGTGCCTGGACACATCTGATGGAGCCTTGCAGTACTCACCAACTACAAGTACCCAAATTGTCATGGTATGTGCTATGCTACATAATATGATACTGTGAAAACAGCTGCAGCAGGACCAGCATAGGGCCGGGAAAAACAACCCCCCACCATTGCCAAGGCCATCACAGGCAGAGTGTGACTCGGAGGAGGAACAACCTGAGCCTGCCCAGTAGGCAGAAGGAGGCGTGCCCAGTATGCCCTGGCCTTGGCAAAGAGGCAACGCATAGCACATACACCGGCTCAGTAGGAACCCTGGGAATGCTACCCCTCTCTGACTCACTCATATAGTAAAAGGGATGCCTAACATGACACAACCTGCTTTCAAACATGTACAGGGAGTGTAGTATGTGCATCCGACATAGGCAGCCCTGCAGCACCACCTGAGGCATGATTGCTATGTGTTAAGCAATGTAACACCATCTAGTATATGCAAACATGATGACCCTGCCTAACATCTCACCCTCACCAAGCATGATGCCACACTATGAAGACAACAAGATCAAGTACAATAATTGGCTGAAGTATTGCTGCTAGTCAAAGGGGAACAAATGGCTGACAGCCTGGGATGACATGCCGAGCAAGACATGATGCTCCACCTGCTAGGGATGGCATGTACCCAGCACACCTGGCTGTGTGGATATTGTGCCTTGAATAGGTAAGGCTGGAAACACAAACCCACCACCATAGGTAGCACAAGGGATAACAACCTGGACGTAATGTTACCCAATGCCAGAAGTCCAAACTGTAAGATGCATGCAGACCAAACCCACCTCAGCATGGAGAATGGTAATATCTGTTCTGTAACAGAAACCTGGGTCAAGGCTCAGAAGAGCACCCTAATACTACCAGGTTATGCCTTATACCATGCTTTACAGCCCCAAAACATGGAACAAACTACAATAGGAGTGTGGCTATCAATAATTGTCAAGGATAACCACACCCCCAGGTTGGTACCACAGCAAGAAGCAGCATGGACTATTCACGGGCAAGTAACAGTGGCTCAAACTGCATCCCAGTTTGCAGCCTGCTACAGATCACCCTCCCAAACCCAGGAACCCCAGTCAGCCTTCCTGAAGACACTGCAGAGTATGATTGTCTCACTAAATACCAAACAAGGCACACACAAAGTATGACATAGGTGGTAATCCATTATGTACGGAAGAAGTAATCAGGGACCTAGGGACACAAGTGGACAGTAACCCGTCATGTGACACTCACATTGCCAAGGTGGCCAGGAAGACTTGCTATATTTCCCACCTTAACATGAAAGGATGCACATGTAGATCAAGAGAGGTCACTGTGCCCCCATACTCTTCTCTTATCAGGCCCATACTTGAGAACAATGCCCCATTTTGGATGTACCTTACCTGACACCTGCAGCAGTTAGAAAGACCACAAACATACCTCACCAAGAGGATAAAGGGTCCAAACATCTGTCATCTGCTGTCTGGCTGAAGAAACCACAGCCCAATTCACATGCATACTGCCCAGTCAGAGGCGATGTATGCCTGATGTACAAGGCCATGTCCAATCCAGAATGAATGGACATGCTCCACTGCAGAAACTCCAAATCCAGCAGAGACACCACAGTGAGATATCTGAACCTCCACACATAGATAAATAGGATGTGCTGGAGGGACAGATTCATAACCCAGAGGCTCCTTACACTCTGGAACAGAATCCCAGTCCATGATAGGCTGAGCTCCACACTCATACACAACAAGAGAAATCCGGTCAAGTGCATGGGAAATAGTAGGTGTACACTGGCGGACATCTCTGTGTCACATCTAGTAAATTAAACCCTAAATGGGCATAATATGCACATTGTAAGGGGCGTTGAAAACCACACACAGTCTGTCTAGGCTCAAACATGGCCAGGGCAGATAGCCTAGTATGAATCTATGAACCTATGACAATACAAATTGTGCAGGACACAAAGGATAATCACACAGCTATCCTAACTGATGGCAGGAACCATGGTGATAATCCACAGATATGCTCTGCATTACTCAAATATCACAAACAATACACCAAACACACACACATTGCCAACATCCAACCTAACAGATTCTTTGCAAACTCCCCACCAGCACCAAACTGCCAAATATCTATCCCAGCAGAGTGCTGGCCCCCAGACATTGCAGATGCTGAGGTAACAGCCAGCATCTACAAAGCAAACCACACAGCATCAATGGTAGCAGATGGTGTCCTGGGTTGTGTCCAACAAGAACTGTAAGAAGAATGGAACACCAAATAGCACTACTGCTCACTCTCAGTCTTACCATAGGATATGTACCCAAAGAGCAGTGTACAGCAACAGTGGTCCCTCACCACAAAGGTGGTGCCTGAATGGATACTGCAAACTATCACCCCTAAACCCTGACTATCTTGGTCGGCAAAGTAATGAAGAGGATGATCATGGACCCCAGGAATAATGAGATTGGGTACCTACAGACATTGGACCCTACCCAGTGTGGCTTTCATAGGGCAGATCCTGCCTCTTAAACATGTCTGACTCATGTGAAACATGCACCAGGGCCATTGATGAGGGGAATGTGGTTCACACAGCCTATCTGGACCTTGCTAAACCCTTCCATACAATACCCCAGTTGTTCAGTACAGATAAGCTCACCAGCCTAACTATAAACCCCTATCCAAGTAGATGGGTTGCAAACCAGCTCAAGGACAGAACTGACCTGTTCAGAAATGCTGCAGCCATGTCAGACTACAAACCAGGTAAAACTGGCATCCCACAAGGCACAGTCCTGGGACCTCTCTTGTATGGTATAAATGTCACATAGGTACAGGCCAACATGGAAGGACTGTGTCTGAACAGGTTCGCAGATGACTACAAACTGCCCAACATATCAGACCCTCCAGCTGACACAAGCATCCTTCAAAAGGCACACATAGATACAGACAAGTGGTGCCACAGCCATGTCAACAAGCAAAATGCAGAATAGTGTATAGTCATCCCCTGTGGAAACACAGTACGTGACCACAGATTACCACATAGGTGTTAACCCATTAAGTACATCAGGAGCAATAAGAGACCTGGGGACACAAGGTGATAGATATCCTGCATGTCACAAACATGTGTCTGTAGTGGTTACAGAAACATACCATATACCCACCTAATCATGAAGGTAAGCACAGCTAGGTCAGGGTAGGTCATTGTGCTCCACACAGTACCATACCGCCTGGCTAGATGTGATCTGTGCCTGATGTATAAAGCCATGACCAAGCTGGAATCAATGGACATTTGGCACCATGTAAAATCTGAATGCTGGTGACCTATGCACATGACAGGCCTGAGCCCCAGCACAGACATAAACAGGACATGCTGTACCGATTGGTCCATAAACCAGAAGCTCACTCCACTCATGACTAAAGTCCCAGTACAAGTTATCCAGGGAGATGGTAGGTGTACCCTGGATATCACCTGTATGTCACGGGTAGACAGAGGCACAGCACACTAAACTTGAAATATGTCATGGCAAACACCAGTAAATATGTGTGTTGAAGGACAAACACTCTCTGACTAGCATTACAAATGGCCTAGGGCACATGGCCATTGTTTGTCACTGTCCACACAAGTTGTGGAATACATTAACAATGTCAGACAATCTTGTTCTATGTTGTCCATATCTGAACAAAAAGCAACAAGGTCATATCTGCACAACTGGCCCTCAACCAGTCTGGTGTGCTCACTATAAATATTACAAGCAGTGATAGGACTGAAACTGATGAACTGTCCACCACAGTGAAAGTACTGAACCAGTACACTATATGACAATACACTGGTCAGTATGAAAGGATGTTGACAACTGTATGCAAACTATCCCATGGCAACCTGGCAGGCACAGCATAATGCCTGTGAGGTTCAGACACAAAGCAGTTGGGCAGTAGGAACACAACCTGATGTCCAACACTCAACTGTACATGTGAAATATAGATGAAGTCCACACACAAACACAAATGTGGTGGACCACAGATCTCATCATATGGAAAGTTCACACTGAGCATGCTCGCACACTTAGATAAATGAGACGTGTCAGTCAAGAAGCCATATAAACTGTGAACTGGGCATGCTCACACACTTAGGCCATGTCACAGTTCAGCAGTTGCACACACATATCTGGCATTTGTATGTGTTAATACAGGAACCTCTCACAATACAGAAATCTGCCCAGTGCACACAGTGAAATTACAACAGAGACATAAGTAAAGTAGTGGATCCCACTCATATGCAAACATCTGCCACAGTACACAAGTTGTTCATAGAGATAGGGAAAGCTATGGCAATAAAGACCCACAAACAGTTTATGAGCAACAGATACTTGCATCTGACAGGTAAACATATGGCCGTAGAGTTCAATACTAGGCTGTTGTCCCTAGGGAATACAGAAGGCTATCCACAGTGTATTTGGCGTCTGCCTCTGCAGTACAGTAGGCCACTGTGCCTCTGCAAAGTTAATGCATATATATATGGTCTCCCCCTTACTGATGGATAGTAACAGATGTACATACCTCTTCATAAATAATGATGTCAGCACACTAGACATATGTCAGGAACACAAATGATACCCAGTAATTTGAATAGCGCACTCAGCTACTGTGTCTCCCCCAAATGTCATAACATAATTAGGTAGGGGATTGAATCCTGCAAATGCTCAGTGTGTGAATGGGGGGGCTAGTGTGTGTGCAGTTCTATGTGTAAGAGAAATGTCCCTTTTGGCAACTAGTACAACACACCACATGCTGCATATTCCACTGTCTAAACACTGATGATGTCAGCACCCTATAAGTACAGCAGGAGAAAGCAAGCTTCCCAGTAATGCAAATAGTGCGCTCTGCTACTGCGTTTCTCACAAGTGTCATAACACAGTTAGGTAGGGGGGGGAGTAGGGTGTGTGCAGTTCTATGTGTAAGAGAAATGTCCCTTTTGGCAACTAGTACAACACACCACATGCTGCATATTCCACTGTCTAAACACTGATGATGTCAGCACCCTATAAGTACAGCAGGAGAAAGCAAGCTTCCCAGTAATGCAAATAGTGTGCTCTGCTACTGCGTCTCTCACAAGTGTCATAACATAGTTAGGTAGGGGTTTGTAGGGGTGTGTGCAATTCTATGTGTCAGAGAAATGTCCCTTTTGGCAACTAGTACAACACACCACATGCTGCATATTCCACTGTCTAAACACTGATGATGTCAGCACCCTATAAGTACAGCAGGAGAAAGCAAGCTTCCCAGTAATGCAAATAGTGTGCTCTGCTACTGCGTCTCTCACAAGTGTCATAACATAGGTAGGGATTTGTAGGGTGTGTGCAGTTCAATGTGTAAGAGAAATGTCCCTTTGGCAACTAGTACAACACACCACATGCTGCATATTCCACTGTCTAAACACTGATGATGTCAGCACCCTATAAGTACAGCAGGAGAAAGCAAGCTTCCCAGTAATGCAAATAGTGTGCTCTGCTACTTCGTCTCTCACAAGTGTCATAACACAGTTAGGTAGGGGGGGAGTAGGGTGTGTGCAGTTCTATGTGTAAGAGAAATGTCCCTTTTGGCAACTAGTACAACACACCACATGCTGCATATTCCACTGTCTAAACACTGATGATGTCAGCACCCTATAAGTACAGCAGGAGAAAGCAAGCTTCCCAGTAATGCAAATAGTGTGCTCTGCTACTGCGTTTCTCACAAGTGTCATAACACAGTTAGGTAGGGGGGGGAGTAGGGTGTGTGCAGTTCTATGTGTAAGAGAAATGTCCCTTTGGCAACTAGTACAACACACCACATGCTGCATATTCCACTGTCTAAACACTGATGATGTCAGCACCCTATAAGTACAGCAGGAGAAAGCAAGCTTCCCAGTAATGCAAATAGTGTGCTCTGCTACTGTCTCTCACAAGTGTCATAACACAGTTAGGTAGGGGGTTGTAGGGTGTGTGCAGTTCTATGTGTAAGAGAAATGTCCCTTTGGCAACTAGTACAACACACCACATGCTGCATATTCCACTGTCTAAACACTGATGATGTCAGCACCCTATAAGTACAGCAGGAGAAAGCAAGCTTCCCAGTAATGCAAATAGTGTGCTCTGCTACTTTGTCTCTCACAAGTGTCATAACACAGTTAGGTAGGAGTGGGGGGGGGAGTAGGGTGTGTGCAGTTCTATGTGTAAGAGAAATGTCCCTTTTGGCAACTAGTACAACACACCACATGCTGCATATTCCACTGTCTAAACACTGATGATGTCAGCACCCTATAAGTACAGCAGGAGAAAGCAAGCTTCCCAGTAATGCAAATAGTGTGCTCTGCTACTTCGTCTCTCACAAGTGTCATAACATAGTTAGGTAGGGGTTTGTAGGGGTGTGTGCAATTCTATGTGTCAGAGAAATGTCCCTTTTGGCAACTAGTACAACACACCACATGCTGCATATTCCACTGTCTAAACACTGATGATGTCAGCACCCTATAAGTACAGCAGGAGAAAGCAAGCTTCCCAGTAATGCAAATAGCGTGCTCTGCTACTGCGTCTCTCACAAGTGTCATAACATAGTTAGGTAGGGGTTTGTAGGGGTGTGTGCAATTCTATGTGTCAGAGAAATGTCCCTTTTGGCAACTAGTACAACACACCACATGCTGCATATTCCACTGTCTAAACACTGATGATGTCAGCACCCTATAAGTACAGCAGGAGAAAGCAAGCTTCCCAGTAATGCAAATAGTGTGCTCTGCTACTGTCTCACAAGTGTCATAACACAGTTAGGTGGGGGGGGTAGGGTGTGTGCAGTTCTATGTGTAAGAGAAATGTCCCTTTTGGCAACTAGTACAACACACCACATGCTGCATATTCCACTGTCTAAACACTGATGATGTCAGCACCCTATAAGTACAGCAGGAGAAAGCAAGCTTCCCAGTAATGCAAATAGTGCGCTCTGCTACTGCGTCTCTCACAAGTGTCATAATACAGTTAGGTAGGGGGGAGTAGGGTGTGTGCAGTTCTATGTGTAAGAGAAATGTCCCTTTTGGCAACTAGTACAACACACCACATGCTGCATATTCCACTGTCTAAACACTGATGATGTCAGCACCCTATAAGTACAGCAGGAGAAAGCAAGCTTCCCAGTAATGCAAATAGTGTGCTCTGCTACTTCGTCTCTCACAAGTGTCATAACACAGTTAGGTAGGGGTTTGTAGGGGTGTGTGCAGTTCTATGTGTAAGAGAAATGTCCCTTTTGGCAACTAGTACAACACACCACATGCTGCATATTCCACTGTCTAAACACTGATGATGTCAGCACCCTATAAGTACAGCAGGAGAAAGCAAGCTTCCCAGTAATGCAAATAGTGTGCTCTGCTACTTCGTCTCTCACAAGTGTCATAACACAGTTAGGTAGGGGAGGGGTGAGTAGGGTGTGTGCAGTTCTATGTGTAAGAGAAATGTCCCTTTTGGCAACTAGTACAACACACCACATGCTGCATATTCCACTGTCTAAACACTGATGATGTCAGCACCCTATAAGTACAGCAGGAGAAAGCAAGCTCCCAGTAATGCAAATAGTGTGCTCTGCTACTTCGCCTCTCACAAGTGTAATAACACAGTTAGGTAGGGGTTGGTAGGGGTGTGTGCAGTTCTATGTGTAAGAGAAATGTCCCTTTTGGCAACTAGTACAACACACCACATGCTGCATATTCCACTGTCTAAACACTGATGATGTCAGCACCCTATAAGTACAGCAGGAGAAAGCAAGCTTCCCAGTAATGCAAATAGTGTGCTCTGCTACTTCGTCTCTCACAAGTGTCATAACACAGTTAGGTGGGGGGGGAGTAGGGTGTGTGCAGTTCTATGTGTAAGAGAAATGTCCCTTTTGGCAACTAGTACAACACACCACATGCTGCATATTCCACTGTCTAAACACTGATGATGTCAGCACCCTATAAGTACAGCAGGAGAAAGCAAGCTTCCCAGTAATGCAAATAGTGTGCTCTGCTACTTTGCCTCTCACAAGTGTCATAACACGGTTAGGTAGGGGGGGGTGAGTAGGGTGTGTGCAGTTCTATGTGTAAGAGAAATGTCCCTTTGGCAACTAGTACAACACACCACATGCTGCATATTCCACTGTCTAAACACTGATGATGTCAGCACCCTATAAGTACAGCAGGAGAAAGCAAGCTTCCCAGTAATGCAAATAGTGTGCTCTGCTAAATCGTCTCTCACAAGTGTCATAACACAGTTAGGTGGGGGGGAGTAGGGTGTGTGCAGTTCTATGTGTAAGAGAAATGTCCCTTTTGGCAACTAGTACAACACACCACATGCTGCATATTCCACTGTCTAAACACTGATGATGTCAGCACCCTATAAGTACAGCAGGAGAAAGCAAGCTTCCCAGTAATGCAAATAGTGTGCTCTGCTACTTCGTCTCTCACAAGTGTCATAACACAGTTAGGTAGGGGGTAGGGGTGTGTGCAGTTCTATGTGTAAGAGAAATGTCCCTTTTGGCAACTAGTACAACACACCACATGCTGCATATTCCACTGTCTAAACACTGATGATGTCAGCACCCTATAAGTACAGCAGGAGAAAGCAAGCTTCCCAGTAATGCAAATAGTGTGCTCTGCTACTGCGTCTCTCACAAATGTCATAACATAGTTAGGTAGGGGGGAGTAGGGTGTGTGCAGTTCTATGTGTAAGAGAAATGTCCCTTTTGGCAACTAGTACAACACACCACATGCTGCATATTCCACTGTCTAAACACTGATGATGTCAGCACCCTATAAGTACAGCAGGAGAAAGCAAGCTCCCAGTAATGCAAATAGTGTGCTCTGCTACTGCGTCTCACAAGTGTCATAACACAGTTAGGTAGGGGGTAGGGTGTGTGCAGTTCTATGTGTAAGAGAAATGTCCCTTTTGGCAACTAGTACAACACACCACATGCTGCATATTCCACTGTCTAAACACTGATGATGTCAGCACCCTATAAGTACAGCAGGAGAAAGCAAGCTTCCCAGTAATGCAAATAGTGTGCTCTGCTACTACGTCTCTAACAAGTGTGATAGCACAGTTAGATAGAGAGAGGAAGGGGGATGTGTGCAGTTCTATGTGTAAGAGAAATGTCCCTTTTGGCAACTAGTACAACACACCACATGCTGCATATTCCACTGTCTAAACACTGATGATGTCAGCACCCTATAAGTACAGCAGGAGAAAGCAAGCTTCCCAGTAATGCAAATAGTGTGCTCTGCTACTTCGTCTCTCACAAGTGTCATAACACAGTTAGGTAGGGCGTAGGGTGTGTGCAGTTCTATGTGTAAGAGAAATGTCCCTTTTGGCAACTAGTACAACACACCACATGCTGCATATTCCACTGTCTAAACACTGATGATGTCAGCACCCTATAAGTACAGCAGGAGAAAGCAAGCTTCCCAGTAATGCAAATAGTGTGCTCTGCTACTGCGTTTCTCACAAGTGTCATAACACAGTTAGGTAGGGGTTTGTAGGGTGTGTGCAGTTCTATGTGTAAGAGAAATGTCCCTTTTGGCAACTAGTACAACACACCACATGCTGCATATTCCACTGTCTAAACACTGATGATGTCAGCACCCTATAAGTACAGCAGGAGAAAGCAAGCTTCCCAGTAATGCAAATAGTGTGCTCTGCTACTTCGTCTCTCACAAGTGTCATAACACAGTTAGGTAGGGGAGTAGGGTGTGTGCAGTTCAATGTGTAAGAGAAATGTCCCTTTGGCAACTAGTACAACACACCACATGCTGCATATTCCACTGTCTAAACACTGATGATGTCAGCACCCTATAAGTACAGCAGGAGAAAGCAAGCTTCCCAGTAATGCAAATAGTGTGCTCTGCTATCTCTCACAAGTGTCACAACGCAGTTAGGTAGCCGGGGGGGGTAGGGTGTGTGCAGTTCTATGTGTAAGAGAAATGTCCCTTTGGCAACTAGTACAACACACCACATGCTGCATATTCCACTGTCTAAACACTGATGATGTCAGCACCCTATAAGTACAGCAGGAGAAAGCAAGCTTCCCAGTAATGCAAATAGTGTGCTCTGCTACTGCGTCTCTCACAAGTGTTATAACATAGTTAGGTAGGGGGGAGTAGGGTGTGTGCAGTTCTATGTGTAAGAGAAATGTCCCTTTTGGCAACTAGTACAACACACCACATGCTGCATATTCCACTGTCTAAACACTGATGATGTCAGCACCCTATAAGTACAGCAGGAGAAAGCAAGCTTCCCAGTAATGCAAATAGTGTGCTCTGCTACTGCGTTTCTGACAAGTGTCATAACTCGTTAGATAGGGGTGTAGGGGTGTGTGCAGTTCTATGTGTAAGAGAAATGTCCCTTTTGGCAACTAGTACAACACACCACATGCTGCATATTCCACTGTCTAAACACTGATGATGTCAGCACCCTATAAGTACAGCAGGAGAAAGCAAGCTTCCCAGTAATGCAAATAGTGTGCTCTGCTACCGTCTCTCACAAGTGTCTTAATACAGTTAGGTAGGGGGGAGTAGGGTGTGTGCAGTTCTATGTGTAAGAGAAATGTCCCTTTTGGCAACTAGTACAACACACCACATGCTGCATATTCCACTGTCTAAACACTGATGATGTCAGCACCCTATAAGTACAGCAGGAGAAAGCAAGCTTCCCAGTAATGCAAATAGTGTGCTCTGCTACTGCGTCTCTCACAAGTGTCATAACATAGTTAGGTAGGGGTTTGTAGGGGTGTGTGCAATTCTATGTGTCAGAGAAATGTCCCTTTGGCAACTAGTACAACACACCACATGCTGCATATTCCACTGTCTAAACACTGATGATGTCAGCACCCTATAAGTACAGCAGGAGAAAGCAAGCTTCCCAGTAATGCAAATAGTGTGCTCTGCTACTTCGTCTCTCACAAGTGTCATAACACAGTTAGGTAGGGGGGGGAGTAGGGTGTGTGCAGTTCTATGTGTAAGAGAAATGTCCCTTTTGGCAACTAGTACAACACACCACATGCTGCATATTCCACTGTCTAAACACTGATGATGTCAGCACCCTATAAGTACAGCAGGAGAAAGCAAGCTTCCCAGTAATGCAAATAGTGTGCTCTGCTACTTCGTCTCTCACAAGTGTCATAACACAGTTAGGTAGGGGGGGAGTAGGGTGTGTGCAGTTCTATGTGTAAGAGAAATGTCCCTTTTGGCAACTAGTACAACACACCACATGCTGCATATTCCACTGTCTAAACACTGATGATGTCAGCACCCTATAAGTACAGCAGGAGAAAGCAAGCTCCCAGTAATGCAAATAGTGTGCTCTGCTACTTCGTCTCTCACAAGTGTCATAACACAGTTAGGTAGGGGGGGGAGTAGGGTGTGTGCAGTTCTATGTGTAAGAGAAATGTCCCTTTTGGCAACTAGTACAACACACCACATGCTGCATATTCCACTGTCTAAACACTGATGATGTCAGCACCCTATAAGTACAGCAGGAGAAAGCAAGCTTCCCAGTAATGCAAATAGTGTGCTCTGCTACTTCGTCTCTCACAAGTGTCATAACACAGTTAGGTAGGGTTTGTAGGGTGTGTGCAGTTCTATGTGTAAGAGAAATGTCCCTTTTGGCAACTAGTACAACACACCACATGCTGCATATTCCACTGTCTAAACACTGATGATGTCAGCACCCTATAAGTACAGCAGGAGAAAGCAAGCTCCCAGTAATGCAAATAGTGTGCTCTGCTACTTCGTCTCTCACAAGTGTCATAACACAGTTAGGTAGGGGTTTGTAGGGTGTGTGCAGTTCTATGTGTAAGAGAAATGTCCCTTTTGGCAACTAGTACAACACACCACATGCTGCATATTCCACTGTCTAAACACTGATGATGTCAGCACCCTATAAGTACAGCAGGAGAAAGCAAGCTTCCCAGTAATGCAAATAGTGTGCTCTGCTACTGCGTCTCTCACAAGTGTCATAACACAGTTAGGTAGGGGGGGGTAGGGTGTGTGCAGTTCTATGTGTAAGAGAAATGTCCCTTTTGGCAACTAGTACAACACACCACATGCTGCATATTCCACTGTCTAAACACTGATGATGTCAGCACCCTATAAGTACAGCAGGAGAAAGCAAGCTCCCAGTAATGCAAATAGTGTGCTCTGCTACTTCGTCTCTCACAAGTGTCATAACACAGTTAGGTAGGGGTGGGGGGGAGTAGGGTGTGTGCAGTTCTATGTGTAAGAGAAATGTCCCTTTGGCAACTAGTACAACACACCACATGCTGCATATTCCACTGTCTAAACACTGATGATGTCAGCACCCTATAAGTACAGCAGGAGAAAGCAAGCTTCCCAGTAATGCAAATAGTGCGCTCTGCTACTGCGTTTCTCACAAGTGTCATAACACAGTTAGGTAGGGGAGTAGGGTGTGTGCATTCTGTGTAAGAGAAATGTCCCTTTGGCAACTAGTACAACACACCACATGCTGCATATTCCACTGTCTAAACACTGATGATGTCAGCACCCTATAAGTACAGCAGGAGAAAGCAAGCTTCCCAGTAATGCAAATAGTGTGCTCTGCTACTTCGTCTCTCACAAGTGTCATAACACAGTTAGGTAGGGGTTGTAGGGGTGTGTGCAGTTCTATGTGTAAGAGAAATGTCCCTTTTGGCAACTAGTACAACACACCACATGCTGCATATTCCACTGTCTAAACACTGATGATGTCAGCACCCTATAAGTACAGCAGGAGAAAGCAAGCTTCCCAGTAATGCAAATAGTGTGCTCTGCTACTGCGTTTCTCACAAGTGTCATAACACAGTTAGGTAGGGGAGTAGGGTGTGTGTGCAGTTCTATGTGTAAGAGAAATGTCCCTTTTGGCAACTAGTACAACACACCACATGCTGCATATTCCACTGTCTAAACACTGATGATGTCAGCACCCTATAAGTACAGCAGGAGAAAGCAAGCTTCCCAGTAATGCAAATAGTGTGCTCTGCTACTTCGTCTCTCACAAGTGTCATAACACAGTTAGGTAGGGGTGGGGGGGGGAGTAGGGTGTGTGCAGTTCTATGTGTAAGAGAAATGTCCCTTTTGGCAACTAGTACAACACACCACATGCTGCATATTCCACTGTCTAAACACTGATGATGTCAGCACCCTATAAGTACAGCAGGAGAAAGCAAGCTTCCCAGTAATGCAAATAGTGTGCTCTGCTACTTCGCCTCCCACAAGTGTCATAACACAGTTAGGGGGGGGAGTAGGGTGTGTGCAGTTCTATGTGTAAGAGAAATGTCCCTTTTGGCAACTAGTACAACACACCACATGCTGCATATTCCACTGTCTAAACACTGATGATGTCAGCACCCTATAAGTACAGCAGGAGAAAGCAAGCTTCCCAGTAATGCAAATAGTGTGCTCTGCTACTGCGTTTCTCACAAGTGTCATAACACAGTTAGGTAGGGGAGTAGGGTGTGTGCAGTTCTATGTGTAAGAGAAATGTCCCTTTTGGCAACTAGTACAACACACCACATGCTGCATATTCCACTGTCTAAACACTGATGATGTCAGCACCCTATAAGTACAGCAGGAGAAAGCAAGCTTCCCAGTAATGCAAATAGTGTGCTCTGCTACTTCGTCTCTCACAAGTGTCATAACACAGTTAGGTAGGGGTGGGGGGGGTAGGGTGTGTGCAGTTCTATGTGTAAGAGAAATGTCCCTTTTGGCAACTAGTACAACACACCACATGCTGCATATTCCACTGTCTAAACACTGATGATGTCAGCACCCTATAAGTACAGCAGGAGAAAGCAAGCCTTCCAGTAATGCAAACAGCGTGCTCTGCTACTGCGTCTCTCACAAGTGTCATAACATAGTTAGGTAGGGGTTTGTAGGGGTGTGTGCAATTCTATGTGTCAGAGAAATGTCCCTTTTGGCAACTAGTACAACACACCACATGCTGCATATTCCACTGTCTAAACACTGATGATGTCAGCACCCTATAAGTACAGCAGGAGAAAGCAAGCTTCCCAGTAATGCAAATAGTGTGCTCTGCTACTTCGTCTCTCACAAGTGTCATAACACAGTTAGGTAGGGGGGGGAGTAGGGTGTGTGCAGTTCTATGTGTAAGAGAAATGTCCCTTTTGGCAACTAGTACAACACACCACATGCTGCATATTCCACTGTCTAAACACTGATGATGTCAGCACCCTATAAGTACAGCAGGAGAAAGCAAGCTTCCCAGTAATGCAAATAGTGTGCTCTGCTACTGCGTTTCTCACAAGTGTCATAACACAGTTAGGTAGGGGAGTAGGGGTGTGTGCAGTTCTATGTGTAAGAGAAATGTCCCTTTTGGCAACTAGTACAACACACCACATGCTGCATATTCCACTGTCTAAACACTGATGATGTCAGCACCCTATAAGTACAGCAGGAGAAAGCAAGCTTCCCAGTAATGCAAATAGTGTGCTCTGCTACTGCGTCTCTCAAGTGTCATAACATAGTTAGGTAGGGCATTGTAGGGTGTGTGCAGTTCTATGTGTAAGAGAAATGTCCCTTTTGGCAACTAGTACAACACACCACATGCTGCATATTCCACTGTCTAAACACTGATGATGTCAGCACCCTAGAAGTACAGCAGGAGAAAACAAGCTTCCAATAATGCAAATAGTGCACTCTGCTATGGTGTCTCTCACAAGCGTCATAACATAGTTAGGGAGGGGAGTAGGGTGTGTGCAGTTCTATGTGTAAGAGAAATGTCCCTTTTGGCAACTAGTACAACACACCACATGCTGCATATTCCACTGTCTAAACACTGATGATGTCAGCACCCTATAAGTACAGCAGGAGAAAGCAAGCTTCCCAGTAATGCAAATAGTGTGCTCTGCTACTGCATTTCTCACAAGTGTCATAACACAGTTAGGTAGGGGAGTAGGGTGTGTGCAGTTCTATGTGTAAGAGAAATGTCCCTTTTGGCAACTAGTACAACACACCACATGCTGCATATTCCACTGTCTAAACACTGATGATGTCAGCACCCTATAAGTACAGCAGGAGAAAGCAAGCTTCCCAGTAATGCAAATAGTGTGCTCTGCTACTGCGTCTCACAAGTGTCATAACACAGTTAGGTAGGGGTTGTAGGGTGTGTGCAGCTCAATGTGTAAGAGAAATGTCCCTTTGGCAACTAGTACAACACACCACATGCTGCATATTCCACTGTCTAAACACTGATGATGTCAGCACCCTATAAGTACAGCAGGAGAAAGCAAGCTTCCCAGTAATGCAAATAGTGTGCTCTGCTACTCCGCCTCTCACAAGTGTCATAACACAGTTAGGTACGGGAGTAGGGTGTGTGCAGTTCTATGTGTAAGAGAAATGTCCCTTTTGGCAACTAGTACAACACACCACATGCTGCATATTCCACTGTCTAAACACTGATGATGTCAGCACCCTATAAGTACAGCAGGAGAAAGCAAGCTTCCCAGTAATGCAAATAGTGTGCTCTGCTACTTCGTCTCTCACAAGTGTCATAACACAGTTAGGTAGGGGTTTGTAGGGTGTGTGCAGTTCTATGTGTAAGAGAAATGTCCCTTTTGGCAACTAGTACAACACACCACATGCTGCATATTCCACTGTCTAAACACTGATGATGTCAGCACCCTATAAGTACAGCAGGAGAAAGCAAGCTTCCCAGTAATGCAAATAGTGCGCTCTGCTACTGCGTCTCTCACAAGTGTCATAACACAGTTAGGTAGGGGGGGGAGTAGGGTGTGTGCAGTTCTATGTGTAAGAGAAATGTCCCTTTTGGCAACTAGTACAACACACCACATGCTGCATATTCCACTGTCTAAACACTGATGATGTCAGCACCCTATAAGTACAGCAGGAGAAAGCAAGCTTCCCAGTAATGCAAATAGTGTGCTCTGCTACTTCGTCTCTCACAAGTGTCATAACACAGTTAGGTAGGGGGAGTAGGGTGTGTGCAGTTCTATGTGTAAGAGAAATGTCCCTTTTGGCAACTAGTACAACACACCACATGCTGCATATTCCACTGTCTAAACACTGATGATGTCAGCACCCTATAAGTACAGCAGGAGAAAGCAAGCTTCCCAGTAATGCAAATAGTGTGCTCTGCTACTTCGTCTCTCACAAGTGTCATAACACAGTTAGGTAGGGGTGGGGGGGGGAGTAGGGTGTGTGCAGTTCTATGTGTAAGAGAAATGTCCCTTTTGGCAACTAGTACAACACACCACATGCTGCATATTCCACTGTCTAAACACTGATGATGTCAGCACCCTATAAGTACAGCAGGAGAAAGCAAGCTTCCCAGTAATGCAAATAGTGTGCTCTGCTACTTCGTCTCTCACAAGTGTCATAACACAGTTAGGTAGGGGTTTGTAGGGTGTGTGCAGTTCTATGTGTAAGAGAAATGTCCCTTTTGGCAACTAGTACAACACACCACATGCTGCATATTCCACTGTCTAAACACTGATGATGTCAGCACCCTATAAGTACAGCAGGAGAAAGCAAGCTTCCCAGTAATGCAAATAGTGTGCTCTGCTACTGCGTCTCACAAGTGTCATAACACAGTTAGGTAGGGGTTTGTAGGGTGTGTGCAGTTCTATGTGTAAGAGAAATGTCCCTTTGGCAACTAGTACAACACACCACATGCTGCATATTCCACTGTCTAAACACTGATGATGTCAGCACCCTATAAGTACAGCAGGAGAAAGCAAGCTTCCCAGTAATGCAAATAGTGTGCTCTGCTACTTCGTCTCTCACAAGTGTCATAACACAGTTAGGTAGGGGAGTAGGGTGTGTGCAGTTCTATGTGTAAGAGAAATGTCCCTTTTGGCAACTAGTACAACACACCACATGCTGCATATTCCACTGTCTAAACACTGATGATGTCAGCACCCTATAAGTACAGCAGGAGAAAGCAAGCTTCCCAGTAATGCAAATAGTGTGCTCTGCTACTGCGTCTCACAAGTGTCATAACATAGTTAGGTAGGGGTTTGTAGGGGTGTGTGCAATTCTATGTGTAAGAGAAATGTCCCTTTTGGCAACTAGTACAACACACCACATGCTGCATATTCCACTGTCTAAACACTGATGATGTCAGCACCCTATAAGTACAGCAGGAGAAAGCAAGCTTCCCAGTAATGCAAATAGTGTGCTCTGCTACTTCGTCTCTCACAAGTGTCATAACACAGTTAGGTAGGGGTGGGGGGGGGTAGGGTGTGTGCAGTTCTATGTGTAAGAGAAATGTCCCTTTTGGCAACTAGTACAACACACCACATGCTGCATATTCCACTGTCTAAACACTGATGATGTCAGCACCCTATAAGTACAGCAGGAGAAAGCAAGCTTCCCAGTAATGCAAATAGCGTGCTCTGCTACTGCGTCTCTCACAAGTGTCATAACATAGTTAGGTAGGGGTTTGTAGGGGTGTGTGCAATTCTATGTGTCAGAGAAATGTCCCTTTTGGCAACTAGTACAACACACCACATGCTGCATATTCCACTGTCTAAACACTGATGATGTCAGCACCCTATAAGTACAGCAGGAGAAAGCAAGCTTCCCAGTAATGCAAATAGTGTGCTCTGCTCCTTGGCGGCACACAAGTGTCATAACACAGTTAGGTAGGGGAGTAGGGTGTGTGCAGTTCTATGTGTAAGAGAAATGTCCCTTTTGGCAACTAGTACAACACACCACATGCTGCATATTCCACTGTCTAAACACTGATGATGTCAGCACCCTATAAGTACAGCAGGAGAAAGCAAGCTTCCCAGTAATGCAAATAGTGTGCTCTGCTACTTCGTCTCTCACAAGTGTCATAACACAGTTAGGTAGGGGGGGGTTGTAGGGTGTGTGCAGTTCTATGTGTAAGAGAAATGTCCCTTTTGGCAACTAGTACAACACACCACATGCTGCATATTCCACTGTCTAAACACTGATGATGTCAGCACCCTATAAGTACAGCAGGAGAAAGCAAGCTTCCCAGTAATGCAAATAGTGTGCTCTGCTACTGCATTTCTCACAAGTGTCATAACACAGTTAGGTAGGGCTGGCGCGTGGAGTAGGGTGTGTGCAGTTCTATGTGTAAGAGAAATGTCCCTTTTGGCAACTAGTACAACACACCACATGCTGCATATTCCACTGTCTAAACACTGATGATGTCAGCACCCTATAAGTACAGCAGGAGAAAGCAAGCTTCCCAGTAATGCAAATAGTGTGCTCTGCTACTTCGTCTCACAAGTGTCATAACACAGTTAGGTAGGGGGTAGGGGTGTGTGCAGTTCTATGTGTAAGAGAAATGTCCCTTTTGGCAACTAGTACAACACACCACATGCTGCATATTCCACTGTCTAAACACTGATGATGTCAGCACCCTATAAGTACAGCAGGAGAAAGCAAGCTTCCCAGTAATGCAAATAGTGTGCTCTGCTACTTCGTCTCTCACAAGTGTCATAACACAGTTAGGTAGGGGTGGGGGGGGGGAGTAGGGTGTGTGCAGTTCTATGTGTAAGAGAAATGTCCCTTTTGGCAACTAGTACAACACACCACATGCTGCATATTCCACTGTCTAAACACTGATGATGTCAGCACCCTATAAGTACAGCAGGAGAAAGCAAGCTTCCCAGTAATGCAAATAGTGTGCTCTGCTACTTCGTCTCTCACAAGTGTCATAACACAGTTAGGTAGGGGGGGGAGTAGGGTGTGTGCAGTTCTATGTGTAAGAGAAATGTCCCTTTTGGCAACTAGTACAACACACCACATGCTGCATATTCCACTGTCTAAACACTGATGATGTCAGCACCCTATAAGTACAGCAGGAGAAAGCAAGCTTCCCAGTAATGCAAATAGTGTGCTCTGCTACTGCGTTTCTCACAAGTGTCATAACACAGTTAGGTAGGGGAGTAGGGTGTGTGCAGTTCTATGTGTAAGAGAAATGTCCCTTTTGGCAACTAGTACAACACACCACATGCTGCATATTCCACTGTCTAAACACTGATGATGTCAGCACCCTATAAGTACAGCAGGAGAAAGCAAGCTTCCCAGTAATGCAAATAGCGTGCTCTGCTACTGCATCTTTCCCAAGTGTCATAACACAGTTAGGTAGGGGTAGGGGAGTGTGTGTGCAGTTCTATGTGTAAGAGAAATGTCCCTTTTGGCAACTAGTACAACACACCACATGCTGCATATTCCACTGTCTAAACACTGATGATGTCAGCACCCTATAAGTACAGCAGGAGAAAGCAAGCTTCCCAGTAATGCAAACAGCGTGCTCTGCTACTGCGTCTCTCACAAGTGTCATAACATAGTTAGGTAGGGGTTTGTAGGGGTGTGTGCAATTCTATGTGTCAGAGAAATGTCCCTTTTGGCAACTAGTACAACACACCACATGCTGCATATTCCACTGTCTAAACACTGATGATGTCAGCACCCTATAAGTACAGCAGGAGAAAGCAAGCCTTCCAGTAATGCAAACAGCGTGCTCTGCTACTGCGTCTCTCACAAGTGTCATAACATAGTTAGGTAGGGGTTTGTATCCTACAAACGCCATGTGTGTTTTTGTCACACAGTTTGTCCATGTGTGTGGGGTGTTGTTCCCAATATTGCACGACATAGATTATATCAGTAATGTCAATGCACACATGATGTATGTGTGTGCCACATACACATATGTACCTGTGACCTTCAATAGTTCCCATGTCTGAAGCCTGCCTCATGTGAATACATGGAATTTGCATTAGATAACTTTATGACTGTGGTGTTCTGTGCAGGGGTTGCATGTGGTATGTGAATACACACTGTGAGTTGTATATGGTGTCATCCTACCAGCGAGGGATACACGTCTGGTCTGGAGCAATACTAGCCCAGCCCAGCACTTAAAATACTGCAAACAGCATTGCAGTATGTTTCTCTCAAGAGACACTGCAAGACAGAAGTAAGCTATAAGAAGTGAAAACTGAAAAAGCTGCACTCAGACCAAACATGCTAGGGGCTGCCATAGCTGTTATAAGGAGACATAGGAGACTTGCTGAGGGTGATGACAATTCAAATGCTGCCAGACAACCCACAGTGAGGAGACGGAGAAGAGTGTACAGGCCCAGAGTCACCTACCAGGGGTTACATGAGCTGGAGATAGTGGAGCGCTATAGAGTGGACAGAGACCTCCTGCAGCATATTGTTGAGCTGTGCAGGCCACGCCTCACACACAGAACCAACAGAGGGGAACCCATCCCAGTGGAAACCAAGGTATGTGTTGGCCTAAGAATATTAGCAACAGGTACCTTCCAGAGACCAACTGGTGATATGATGGGGATTTCACAGGCATCAGCATCCAGGGTACTGCACCAGTTCCTGGATGCCATGTCGACACATGTCGGAGATCATGTATATTTCTCCAATTCCCATGAGGCATTGGACAGCAATATGCGACTCTTCCAGCAAATAGCGGAATACCCTGAGGTAGTTGGTGCAATAGACTGCATGCATGTACGCATCAAGGTACCAGCTGGTGAGCGGGGTAGGGCCTACATTAACCACAAGGGCTTCCCCTCCATCAACTGCCAGGTCGTGTGTGATGCCCAGGGCATAATAACGAATGTGTGTGCTGGCTGCCCTGGAAGCTACCATGATTCCCATATCTGGCATCTGATGCAGCTGTACCAGACATTTGCCAATGGGGACATCCCACATGGTCACTTAGTGGGGGATGCTGGATATGCACCGGTGCCGTGGCTGATGACACCCACCAGAAACACACACACACCTGAACAAGAACGCAATAATGAGGCACACGCACAAACACGAAATGTAATAGAGTGTGTGTTTGGGCTGCTCAAGTCATGGTTCCGGTGCCTGGACACATCTGATGGAGCCTTGCAGTACTCACCAACTACAAGTACCCAAATTGTCATGGTATGTGCTATGCTACATAATATGATACTGTGAAAACAGCTGCAGCAGGACCAGCATAGGGCCGGGAAAAACAACCCCCCACCATTGCCAAGGCCATCACAGGCAGAGCGTGACTCGGAGGAGGAACAACCTGAGCCTGCCCCAGTAGGCAGAAGGAGGCGTGCCCAGTATGCCCTGGCCTTGGCAAAGAGGCAACGCATAGCACGTACACTGGCTCAGTAGGAACCCTGGGAATACTACCCCTCTCTGACTCACTCATATAGTAAAAGGGACGCCTAACATGACACAACCTGCTTTCAAACATGTACAGGGAGTGTAGTATGTGCATCCGACATAGGCAGCCCTGCAGCACCACCTGAGGCATGATTGCTATGTGTTAAGCAATGTAACACCATCTAGTATATGCAAACATGATGACCCTGCCTAACATCTCACCCTCACCAAGCATGATGCCACACTATGAAGACAACAAGATCAAGTACAATAATTGGCTGAAGTATTGCTGCTAGTCAAAGGGGAACAAATGGCTGACAGCCTGGGATGACATGCCGAGCAAGACATGATGCTCCACCTGCTAGGGATGGCATGTACCCAGCACACCTGGCTGTGTGGATACTGGCAAAGGCTGTAGTCACCCCCACTGTGCCTTGAATAGGTAAGGCTGGAAACACAAACCCACCACCATAGGTAGCACAAGGGATAACAACCTGGACGTAATGTTACCCAATGCCAGAAGTCCAAACTGTAAGATGCATGCAGACCAAACCCACCTCAGCATGGAGAATGGTAATATCTGTTCTGTAACAGAAACCTGGGTCAAGGCTCAGAAGAGCACCCTAATACTACCAGGTTATGCCTTATACCATGCTTTACAGCCCCAAAACATGGAACAAACTACAATAGGAGTGTGGCTATCAATAATTGTCAAGGATAACCACACCCCCAGGTTGGTACCACAGCAAGAAGCAGCATGGACTATCCATGGGCAAGTAACAGTGGCTCAAACTGCATCCCAGTTTGCAGCCTGCTACAGATCACCCTCCCAAACCCAGGAACCCCAGTCAGCCTTCCTGAAGACACTGCAGAGTATGATTGTCTCACTAAATACCAAACAAGGCACACACAAAGTATGACATAGGTGGTAATCCATTATGTCCGGAAGAAGTAATCAGGGACCTAGGGACACAAGTGAACAGTAACCCGTCATGTGACACTCACATTGCCAAGGTGGCCAGGAAGACCTGCTATATTTCCCACCTTAACATGAAAGGATGCACATGTAGATCAAGAGAGGTCACTGTGCCCCCATACTCTTCTCTTATCAGGCCCATACTTGAGAACAATGCCCCATTTTGGATGTACCTTACCTGACACCTGCAGCAGTTAGAAAGACCACAAACATACCTCACCAAGAGGATAAAGGGTCCAAACATCTGTCATCTGCTGCCTGGCTGAAGAAACTACAGCCCAATTCACATGCATACTGCCCAGTCAGAGGCGATGTATGCCTGATGTACAAGGCCATGTCCAATCCAGAATGAATGGACATGCTCCACTGCAGAAACTCCAAATCCAGCAGAGACACCACAGTGAGATATCTGAACCTCCACACATAGATAAATAGGATGTGCTGGAGGGACAGATTCATAACCCAGAGGCTCCTTACACTCTGGAACAGAATCCCAGTCCATGATAGGCTGAGCTCCACACTCATACACAACAAGAGAAATCCGGTCAAGTGCATGGGAAATAGTAGGTGTACACTGGGGGACATCTCTGTGTCACATCTAGTAAATTAAACCCTAAATGGGCATAATATGCACATTGTAAGGGGTGTTGAAAACCACACACAGTCTGTCTAGGCTCAAACATGGCCAGGGCAGATAGCCTAGTATGAATCTATGAACCTATGACAATACAAATTGTGCAGGACACAAAGGATAATCACACAGCTGTCCTAACTGATGGCAGGAACCATGGTGATAATCCACAGATATGCTCTGCATTACTCAAATATCACAAACAATACACCAAACACACACACATTGCCAACATCCAACCTAACAGATTCTTTGCAAACTCCCCACCAGCACCAAACTGCCAAATATCTATCCCAGCAGAGTGCTGGCCCCCAGACATTGCAGATGCTGAGGTAACAGCCAGCATCTACAAAGCAAACCACACAGCATCAATGGTAGCAGATGGTGTCCTGGGTTGTGTCCAACAAGAACTGTAAGAAGAATGGAACACCAAATAGCACTACTGCTCACTCTCAGTCTTACCATAGGATATGTACCCAAAGAGCAGTGTACAGCAACAGTGGTCCCTCACCACAAAGGTGGTGCCTGAATGGATACTGCAAACTATCACCCCTAAACCCTGACTATCTTGGTCGGCAAAGTAATGGAGAGGATGATCATGGACCCCAGGAATAATGAGATTGGGTACCTACAGACATTGGACCCTACCCAGTGTGGCTTTCATAGGGCAGATCCTGCCCCTTAAACATGTCTGACTCATGTGAAACATGCACCAGGGCCATTGATGAGGGGAATGTGGTTCACACAGTCTATCTGGACCTTGCTAAACCCTTCCATACAATACCCCAGTTGTTCAGTACAGATAAGCTCACCAGCCTAACTATAAACCCCTATCCAAGTAGATGGGTTGCAAACCAGCTCAAGGACAGAACTGACCTGTTCAGAAATGCTGCAGCCATGTCAGACTACAAACCAGGTAAAACTGGCATCCCACAAGGCACAGTCCTGGGACCTCTCTTGTATGGTATATATGTCACATAGGTACAGGCCAACATGGAAGGACTGTGTCTGAACAGGTTCGCAGACGACTACAAACTGCCCAACATATCAGACCCTCCAGCTGACACAAGCATCCTTCAAAAGGCACACATAGATACAGACAAGTGGTGCCACAGCCATGTCAACAAGCAAAATGCAGAATATTGTATAGTCATCCCCTGTGGAAACACAGTACGTGGCCACAGATTACCACATAGGTGTTAACCCATTAAGTACATCAGGAGCAATAAGAGACCTGGGGACACAAGGTGATAGATATCCTGCATGTCACAAACATGTGTCTGTAGTGGTTACAGAAACATACCATATACCCACCTAATCATGAAGGTAAGCACAGCTAGGTCAGGGTAGGTCATTGTGCTCCACACAGTACCATACCGCCTGGCTAGATGTGATCTGTGCCTGATGTATAAAGCCATGACCAAGCTGGAATCAATGGACATTTGGCACCATGTAAAATCTGAATGCTGGTGACCTATGCACATGACAGGCCTGAGCCCCAGCACAGACATAAACAGGACATGCTGTACCGATTGGTCCATAAACCAGAAGCTCACTCCACTCATGACTAAAGTCCCAGTACAAGTTATCCAGGGAGATGGTAGGTGTACCCTGGATATCACCTGTATGTCACGGGTAGACAGAGGCACAGCACACTAAACTTGAAATATGTCATGGCAAACACCAGTAAATATGTGTGTTGAAGGACAAACACTCTCTGACTAGCATTACAAATGGCCTAGGGCACATGGCCATTGTTTGTCACTGTCCACACAAGTTGTGGAATACATTAACAATGTCAGACAATCTTGTTCTATGTTGTCCATATCTGAACAAAAAGCAACAAGGTCATATCTGCACAACTGGCCCTCAACCAGTCTGGTGTGCTCACTATAAATATTACAAGCAGTGATAGGACTGAAACTGATGAACTGTCCACCACAGTGAAAGTACTGAACCAGTACACTATATGACAATACACTGGTCAGTATGAAAGGATGTTGACAACTGTATGCAAACTATCCCATGGCAACCCAGCAGGCACAGCATAATGCCTGTGAGGTTCAGACACAAAGCAGTTGGGCAGTAGGAACACAACCTGATGTCCAACACTCAACTGTACATGTGAAATATAGATGAAGTCCACACACAAACACAAATGTGGTGGACCACAGATCTCACCATATGGAAAGTTCACACTGAGCATGCTCGCACACTTAGATAAATGAGACGTGTCAGTCAAGAAGCCATATAAACTGTGAACTGGGCATGCTCACACACTTAGGCCATGTCACAGTTCAGCAGTTGCACACACATATCTGGCATTTGTATGTGTTAATACAGGAACCTCCCACAATACAGAAATCTGCCCAGTGCACACAGTGAAATTACAACAGAGACATAAGTAAAGTAGTGGATCCCACTCATATGCAAACATCTGCCACAGTACACAAGTTGTTCATAGAGATAGGGAAAGCTATGGCAATAAAGACCCACAAACAGTTTATGAGCAACAGATACTTGCATCTGACAGGTAAACATATGGCCGTAGAGTTCAATACTAGGCTGTTGTCCCTAGGGAATACAGAAGGCTATCCACAGTGTATTTGGCATCTGCCTCTGCAGTACAGTAGGCCACTGTGCCTCTGCAAAGTAAATGCATATATATATATATGGTCTCCCCCTTACTGATGGATAGTAACAGATGTACATACCTCTTCATAAATAATGATGTCAGCACACTAGACATATGTCAGGAACACAAATGATACCCAGTAATTTGAATAGCGCGCTCAGCTACTGTGTCTCCCCCAAATGTCATAACATAATTAGGTAGGGGATTGAATCCTGCAAATGCTCAGTGTGTGAATGGGGGGGGTAAGGTGTGTGTAATTTTATGTGTAAGAGAAATGTCCCTTTTGGCAACTAGTACAACACACCACATGCTGCATATTCCACTGTCTAAACACTGATGATGTCAGCACCCTATAACTACAGCAGGAGAAAGCAAGCTTTCCAGTATTGCAAATAGTGCGCTCTGCTACTGCGTCTCTCACAAATGTCATAACATAGTTAGATAGGGGTTTGAATCCTGCAAGTGCTCAGTGTGTGTGTGTGTGAATGTGGGGGGGGGAGTAGGGTGTGTGCAATTCTATGTGTAAGAGAAATGTCCCTTTTGGCAACTAGTACAACACACCACATGCTGCATATTCCACTGTCTAAACACTGATGATGTCAGCACCCTATAAGTACAGCAGGAGAAAGCAAGCCTCCCAGTACTGCAAATAGCGTGCTCTGCTGCTGCGTTTCTCATAAGTGTCATAACATAGTTAAGTAAGGGTTTGAATCCTGTAAGTGCTCAGTGTATGTGTGAATGTGGGGGGGGGGGAGTAGGGTGTGTGCAATTCTATGCGTAAGAGAAATGTCCCTTTTGGCAACTAGTACAACACACCACATGCTGCATATTCCATTGTCTAAACACTGATGATGTCAGCACCCTATAAGTACAGCAGGAGAAAGCAAGCCTCCCAATACTGCAAATAGCGTGATCTGCTGCTGCGTCTCACATAAATGTCATAACATAGTTAAGTAGGGGTTTGAATCCTGCAAGTGCTCAGTGTATGTGTGAATGTGGGGGGGGGTAGGGTATGTGCAATTCTATGTGTCAGAGAAATGTCCCTTTTGGCAACTAGTACAACACACCACATGCTGCATATTCCACTGTCTAAACACTGATGATGTCAGCACCCTATAAGTACAGCAGGAGAAAGCAAGCCTTCCAGTAATGCAAACAGCGTGCTCTGCTACTGCGTCTCTCACAAGTGTCATAACATAGTTAGGTAGGGGTTTGTATCCTACAAACGCCATGTGTGTTTTTGTCACACAGTTTGTCCATGTGTGTGGGGTGTTGTTCCCAATATTGCACGACATAGATTATATCAGTAATGTCAATGCACACATGATGTATGTGTGTGCCACATACACATATGTACCTGTGACCTTCAATAGTTCCCATGTCTGAAGCCTGCCTCATGTGAATACATGGAATTTGCATTAGATAACTTTATGACTGTGGTGTTCTGTGCAGGGGTTGCATGTGGTATGTGAATACACAGTGTGAGTTGTATATGGTGTCATCCTACCAGTGAGGGATACACGTCTTGTCTGGAGCATATAGTCCACATGTTGTTGATGAACAGGTGCAGCATGTTTTCACCTCTTGTGGGAGTGGTAACAAGTTGTTCCATAGCAATTCAGTGAATAAATGCTAGGAACCTTTCAGCTGGGGTCTTGGAGCTAGATTAATGCTCACATTCTATGTCTGGGTAGTTGCAGTCCTCCCATATAATGGTGTTTGTAGAGACCGTCATATTCCCAGTGTTGGTAGGAAGGCCAAGTGGGTTTCCTGGGAATGGGAGGGTGGTGTGTGCCAGGCTATGAACCTGAAAGCAGTCTAACCCACTGTTAGTTGCACATGGATAGGCTCTGATGCTTTGTGCTGTGCCACCAACCTGGAGGTGTGTGTATCTGTGGTGCCTTTGGATACTTCCCCCCTGTTCTGGTTTGGTGCATGTTTAGGGGACGACAAGCATGGTATGAGGTATGACCTGGCATTGATGGGGTGCACCTGGGAGCCTTGTACCAGGATTCTGTTACTGCACAGATATTGCTGTTCTCCATGCTAAGGACAGTTTCCAGTGCATGCATCTTGAGGTTTACACTGCTGGCGTTGAGTAGCATTACTATTAGTGTCCTATCCCGTGTGATACCTGTGTAGGTGGCTATGTAATTTGAGCCTTGCATAAAAAGGCACTATGTGTGTAGCAAGAGCCTTTGCCAATATACAACGGCCCATGGGTGACAGGTGCAAGTTGTCCCTAGCAAAGCATCGTGGCTTGTCTAGCATGTAATCCCACACTGTCTGGCATTGGATCCCCTTTGAATGTCACTGAAACATAAGCCAATTGTAGAAATTGATCATCCTGTCTACATACTGTGACAGCATTCTTGGTGAGGGTAAGATGCTACTCAAGGTCAGGGTCATACCAGCCTGTGCCACATGCTCAGAGAGCCCCTCTATGTCCCCTATCATGTAGTCCAGGAAGGTACGTCACAGGTCATTCACACTGGCACAGACAATGACTGAGTCATATTTGTACATGCCTTGGAGTGACCTGTATGCTTGTGTTATGTGGTGGATCATAGTGCCTGATGGGCATCTCACCATGACCTTCTCCTTGTTCAGCCTGGTGAGCGGGACCTCAGTGTACCTGACGATAGAGGTACCTATTACAACTGTAGCAGGTGTGTTGTTTAGCCGTACAGGCTGTGACTGTTCGGCACACAGGCTTTGTGAGCTATATGTTGCACGTGCTCTGTTCTGGCGTAATGTTTGCTTGTGTGTCTGCTTTGCAGGTGTCTGCTGCTCAGGCAGGATGCTATTCTGAGACTCCAAGAATGTTCCTGTGTGTTTATGTGTTTGTATTGCTGTCGGGTAGGTCTATGTGAGACTGGTATTGTATTCACTGTAGTATCCCACTCCACCTGACAGGTTATGCCAGTACTGAGTTAAGAGAGCTTAGCCCCCAGTTTGGCTATGTGGTTGCATCTCTCCCATGTGTTGTAAGTTTATGGGAAGGGGAGAAGGTTGTCTGTGTACATGAGGCAGCTGTAACATTGCCACATGACTCACAGATTCACCAACTGGACCAGAGAGGAGATTGACAAGTGACCTTTGCACATGCTACCATAGTATTGTGAATTCCATAATAATTAACAACACATAGGGCCAATGGGGAACAAGGTACTCAAGGTGAGTATGTGAGGGTGTAGTGCTTCTGATTTGTTAGTGCTGGTATATATAAATGCTTTCGTGAGCAAATGTCAGGTAAGTCATATGCAATGTGTTACAGGCAACTTACATGCAAACAGGACGAGCAGTGACGTTCTGTCAAGTGAGACATGGACATCAGTACAGTAAGCAATACAGATGTCACTAGGGATCCACAGAGGTGCTGTAAATCTGCATTGCAGGTGGAATCAGTGTTTCAGGGAAATAACAAGCAAACATGCATACAAACAAAGCTGCAGTCAGCAGGCCTGGATCTAGTCTACACTACAACAAACAAGGTGTATGACTTCCAGTAGGTAACAGTGCAAATATGCAGGCACTATAAGCCTGTACCCAGAAATTCACAGGTCAGACAGGCAGGGTCCAGCCTCACCTCTCACAAGTGTAAAGACCATGTACCTTCATAATGTAGAATAACTGGCCTGAAACCCAAGTGCTCATACCTGAACTAATACACAATTTGAATAATAGACAATGAGCCCTCACTCAGCAGTTCCAAACTTAGTAGGATGTATGCTACCTGTCCTGGCACCACAGTATCCTTGACATGTATGGAGACTCTCCCTCCTGTCATAGTTAGTTCTGTGTTTTGGGGCTGTCAAGCATGGTATGAGGTGTGACCTTGTAGTGCTAGGGTGCTCTTGTGAGTCTTGAACCTGTTGTGTATTACTGCACAGATATCAACATCCTCAAACATCCTCATTGCAGAGTCGAGTGTGGACAGCATGCAACTTGCAGTTTACATGTCCATCATTGAGTATCAATACTTACATTTTCTTATCCCCTGTGCTACCTATGCAGGTGGCCTTCTGTTGACAGCCTCACCACCAGTATGTAAAGATATGCAGACATTACACTATGGTAATTACTATGGGTGTACAAAACAATACAATGACAATCATATTGTTACTGCATCAGGCATGCTGGGATATACCCACAATGATATCATTACACTGTACTGTTGACAACATGATACTATTACTACACTTCTATGTAGTCACCATGTGCATCAGCACCATGTTAACCTGTTCCTGCACCGATGTTACAGATTGCAAGAGGTGGCACAGTTTCATTATATGCACAGGGTGTGTACTTGGTATGCCTGAGTCTGCCACTGATACAACCAATTGACATGTATGTGTGTGTGTGCTGGTGAGGGACAGCAGTACAAGATGTGTCAATGTTGATGCAGTGTGTGCATGTATGTGGTAGCCCTAGGTGTTATCAATTTGCATGTGTGTATGCATGCACACAGTTCCACCTCATGGCTGCCATATACAGGTGTTTGTGGACAGCCACAGACTGTACCTGCCAGGTCATACAGATCACTGTCTCTGGCCACAGACATGGTACCTGTGCCTGGCAGGGGTGCTACGGACCATATCAGGTATTAAGCCAGACTGGGTACTGTCATCAGAAGCAGGTGGTTGGTGACTGGAGACAGGTCCCTGTTGGGACTGTCCAGAGCCACGTGCACATGGTCTCCTGGGGCGGTCTGATGACAGCACAGACCCAGCATTGCTGGGGCTGCTGCTGACACTATGGGAGCGGCCACGGGCCTGTTGTCATCTGCAACGACTGCCAGCTGCTGCTGTTGCTGGCATATGCCCACGTCGATGCGTCAACTGTCCACCATTGCCCTGGCTCATGGACATGTAGTTGTGGAACAGATCTAATGTGTCCCCCAACATCTGTCAATGACCTCGGTGAAATTACGGATGGCAGCCGCAACATTACGCATACTGTCATTCATAGCTGTGTGACATGCTCTCAGCTCCCTCAGACCCTGTCTGGTGTACTGTTCCATACGTGACTGTGCCTGCATTACAGCCCGAAACATAGCTGAGGTTGAAAGACCTCTGTGGGCATGTCTGACAGGGGCAGTACTCCCATGGATGCTCCCACGAGAACCCCTGGACATCTGCCTGTGTGGTACCATGTCAGAACCCTGGCCATGGCTGCTGTGTGGGGATGCATGTGCCACCGATACCACATTACCCTAGTCAATGCCCACTGTATCCTGTCCATCACCTAGGGACATTGGTGACAAAGGATGTATTGGCAGGATGACTGTGCGCATTGCTGGGGTCGACAGCTGTGTACTGTCAATTGGCTGACCAATGACGGACCCTGGCACACCTCCCTGTGCCATTACACAGGTATCATCATTATCACTATCCACGGCAGCTGATTCAGGTTCCCTGCTGCACAACACCAGAGCAGCACCAGAACCTGTGGGAGTAAGACAGGAAACACAGTTTACAATGTGTACACAATGTCACCACTGATACACACAGGCACACATGCACACAGGTGCACATGCACACATGCACACAGGTGTACATGCACACATGCACACATGCACACAGGTGCACACATGCACACATGCACAGGTGCACACATGCACACATGCACACATGCACACAGGTGCACATGTGCGCATGCACACATGAACACATGTACACATGCACACATGCACACATGCACACATGCACACTCCTCAGTATATGAGATATCAACACACAGACACAAACACACCTGCAATCAAACACATAGCACTACTGCTTCAGCCTATTATTACTATTAGTATCAAGAGTATTGAAGGTATTGTTATTACACACTCACCAGCATGGATAGGCTGTCTTTCTGTTACACCAGAGGGACCTGCAGAAATGAGACATTTATTGTCAGTGGGCACAACTGTTCCATTGATACTGTGAGTATGATACAGTTCAGTAGTACAACAGTTGGCTTCCACAGATCTACTGCTGATATTGAGAATATCACTCTTCCACAATAATTGCCAAGATAACAGCTACAAACTGAGGACACACCTCACACATGCATAAACTACCAGTGTACAGAACAGTCAACTATACATATGGCATGTTACCTGCACGCTCCGAGTCCTGCTGCTGGGTGGCTCCAGCCTCCATCATTATGCATGTATGCTGCTGCTGTTGTTGCTGTTGGGCTGGAGCCACAACACTTAGGAGTAGTCCCTCCAGTCTGGTGAGGGGGGTTGTATAGCCACCCCACCACCTGTGGCAAGCTGTTGCCTGTGGATATCCGATGCAAGCTGATGGACATTTCTAATTAAATCACTGCAGTGATGGCGTACCTGCTCATATGTCCGATTATGCATGCCTATGTCATTTACCCGACGGACCAGGTCTTGCCACAGTGCAGCCCTCTCCTGCTGGTTCTAGCTGGTGCGGGAAAAGAGTATTGCGAAATCCCGCACCAGGCTCAGGTGTATATCCTCATCCTCTGCAGTGGAGTAGGTAGGGTTTCGCTGGTGAACCATAGCCGTGAAAAGGAAAAGAAAAATATGTCAGCAATATATGTCAGCAAAATATGGCACACATAATACACATAATACTCGACTGTAGTGATATAACTTAACTCCCATATATAGCATCTGTCTGTCTATTGGGGGATACACATGTAAATGACCAGATATCAGTGCTCAGCCGACAACTGTGCAACAGTACCTGGCACACTCCATACGACAGACTAGTATACTCCAGCAGTCAGCACACTGGTTCAGGTCCAATGCACAACCTCACACTGGGGGTTTGTATCAAGGTACTGTATGGGGAACATTATCAACCAATGCACTGCATGCAATGCACATTACATATTTCACTGGTAATGCACACTACTCTTACTTGCCATAACCCTACCTACACCGCAGTCACATACAGGGTAACACAGCACAACATATGGCAATGTAGTATGTTTGGATCGCAATACCTCACACATCTCTCTCTGGCCTCACACCAAGGACATACACTACCAGGACAGACAGACAGTCATGGTGAGCAATCACACCATTACATAACATGCACCCAGTCACTGGCACACTCATTCCACCTCACATAGTTGGTTTGCAATGGGTTTGTGAGTGTGCAATGTGTCTTAGGTAGGTAGTATGCTATTGGCCCTGGGCCTACAGCAGCATACTGTTATGCTACCCTGCCCCTTGTGACACATGTGATGTGATCGTACCTGCTCCTGTCAAACAATTACACAGGGTGACTCATATGGCATTTTACCTATCTGCATAACATTCAGCAGGGGTATGTCTGACATCTACTCATGGGGAGCCTTGCTTCTTAATGCTGTGTGGTTTACTCCAGGGTATGTCTTATCTGTGGGTAGAAACCTGTACCTCCACCATGTACTCTTTACTGCGGTGACAAGGACGACAGACATAGGTCATTTGGGTTGTGGATGTTGTGAGGTGTTACCATGGTTGTTGGACAACTGTCATGGGTGTGACTTAACTATGTATATCCAGCAGTGGTAACCTCTATGTAGGTAGTATGGGTATGCTCTGTGGTCTTGTCAGTCACTCTGCATAGGTAATGTGTTTGAGTGCATTGTCACAGTTTCTTACGTATGACTGTGTCCTTCTCCATATCTGTAGCTGTCATGGGAGGTACATACTGTGTAGGACATTGTGGGGTGTAGAGGGGTACAGTGACCTACATGTCCATAGCTGACACACCGTGTCTGCTGACACATACCATGTACAGGTATTACAGGACTAGTGTGCCACTGTGAATATCAATGGGGAGCCTATTGTACACTTGTTGCCCCTGTTCCCCCCTGACACATGCAGTGGTGGGCAGGCAAGCACATATGTGGTGGTTACTGGTGTAAGTGTTTTGGAATGGGGTATGGTACTCCAGTATCCACACTGGTGTTCACTCCATGCCTTTGTCGCCAGGCACCTGTTGCAATACATCTGCACACATGTGCCTCACTCAATATATATATATATATATATATATATATATATATATATATATATATATATATATATATGTATATATATATATGGGTCTACTTTGTATAACCGAACTTCCGATTCACCGATGCACAATTTACCGACCCCAAACAACCGAAAACACACAACACCGACAAACACCAACAACTCAAAACACCGAACACCATTACACCGACACAAAAAATGTAAACTACACATTGCGCACAATAACATATCCACTAACCTTAACCTAAACCCTAACCCTAACGTCCAACACAACTGCACACTTACCCAACCCGCACCCTAACCCTAACTCACTTAACCCACCCCTAAACCTCAACACTGTCACTATCGCACACTTACCCTACCTGCACCCTAACCCTAACTCACTTAACCCACCCTAAAACATTAAGCCCATCACTATCGCACACTCACTCCACCCGCATACTAACCCTAACACACTCAACCCTTCCCTACACTACACTACATCACTATCACACACTTACCTTACCGGAACCCCAAGTCCGACACTACCGCACACTCACCTTTCCCACACCCTAACCTAAAATCCCTCACTATCGTACACTTACCTGTCCGCCTCCCCAATCCTAACCACACTATCGCACCTTACCAGATCGTGCTCACACGTTGCCGTTGTCGGTCTTTCGGCTGTCGGAATATCGCCTTTTCGATCATCTACCTGTTCGGTCGTTCCGTCTTGATCTTCTGGGTGTCGGTGAAGTGGCGGTTCGGTTATTCGAAGTAGACCCATATATATATATATATATATATATGTGTATATATATATATATATATATATATATATATATATATATATATATAAAATATATAGATATAGATATAGATATATAGATATAGATATGGAGAGAGAGGGGGAGAGAGAGAGAGAGACAGAGGGAGAGAGAGAGAGAGGGGGTGGGACAGAGAGAGATAGTCATATACAGACATATCTGTAGACAGTCAGATCTGTCTGTATATGTATATGTATCTACATATATCTATATATGTATGTGTGTATTACATATATATATGTATGTACATATTCTATCTATCTATATATGTCTATGTATTTCTGCATCCATCTCTATCTATGTATACATATATGCATATTATATATATATATATATATATATATATATATATATATATATATATATATATCTATATATATATATCTATCTATCTATATATATATATATATATATATATATATATATATATATACACACATACATATCTCGATATACATACGTATACATATGATAGATATATTTATAAACCTTTTTATTTACACATATGTATACACACTCTAACGTACCGATGAACATCCATTACTGTACAACCTACATTGTACATTGCACTACAACCTACATTGATATGTGCACATAGTTACCTTCACATACATATGTATGTACAGCCTTCAGTGACAGTTGCAGTATGTCTCCTGCCCTATGCACATTTTCATATACATAGATACAGACCAATAACACATATGGAGGGTTCACAGTATGTAGACTATTATATTATTACTTTACATTACCTGTGTTTGTTACAGCTGTTTGCATTGGCTTTTTGATAGTTGGCCTGCTGCTGCTTCTCTTGCCAGCTTCAGTTTGCCTTGGCAGTGTCAGGTTGTGATGACAACTTGTTTGTTTTGTTGTTATATATTTTCTTTCTTTCTTTTCTCTCTCTCTCTCTCTCTCTCTTGCTCTGTCTCTACCTCCAGAGGGTGCAATGAAAGTATTGCATGTGTGGACTGGGAGTACAGGATGCTTTTGTAGGTATCTGCACATGTCCATGTAATGGCCTCTGCACCAATTGTTAGCCAGCATTTACTAATTGCATGCAGCCTGTTGTGTAGTGATTGCAGTTCTCACTGTGATTTCAGGACAGTGCTATAAAAAGGTTTGTTAGGTAGGCGTAGCCCTTTCAGATTATCAGTGTGGGGACCATGCTGGTATGCTGTGGACACTGTTCTGTGAGTGTAATGGTTGGTATGTCTCTCATATTTCAGGCTGTGTTGTAGACACTGCAATGCATGTTGTACTGTAACCTAAGTATTCCTTCCTCCAGTTTCCTCTTCTCAGTGTGTATGTAAACTGACACCTAAGACTAATAATACTGTGTATATGGGTGTGTGTGCTTTCCTATGGGACTTGTGGTGTAACTGGTATATAGCAGTGGCTCTTGCAATTTGTTGCTACGGCTTCAATATTTGCCCTTTACATTCACTCCTTGTATGCCTGCTAGGTGTCTTTACTGTAATGTGTTGCTATGGCTTTCCTATTTTCCATTTACATTCACAGCTTGTAATGCTTGCTATATCTGTTTGAACAGCAATTCCCTATGTGTTTGTTGTGGTAGGGTGGTACTGCATGCAGTGTGGTCTGGCCATGGTGTGGGCCTTGACACTTAGAAGGGTATTTGATTATGCTGCTGAGCAGGCCTCAGATACTCTCAGGTGCATCTTTTATCAACCTCATGGAATGGTACATATCAGTGGGATACACCCATGAAATTTTCTGATACTCTGCAGTTGTGACTGTGGGTTATTTTGAGCATGTGTATTACTACACCATTTGTGACTTGCAAGTGGTGCATACTTTCAGTAATTCATAGTTACCATAGCATGTGTTGTAACACCTTTCTGCCTACTGTTAGTACATTTCATAGACAGTCGGTGGGGCACAGTTAACATTTGTTTTCAAATCAGGGACATCCCTGTAACTCAGTCACAGTTGCTATGTCTGGGCTCTTAACTATTAAACTATGGCAGTGTTTATCCTGCTCTGAGTATGCGTGTGGCTTGCAAGGTGCTACTGTGACATTATTACCTACTAGCTACCAACTAGCATGGCTGTTTCTCTTCACACACTAATACTTTACAAATCCACTAGATTTGACAGTAAATATACATGACATGCTTTGTGTACTAGACTTCCTATATTCCCTTTACATTCATTCCTACTATTTCATGATATATTTCTTTCAGCACAATGTTCTTGTATAGCAGTCATGGCTTAGTGGTAAGTCATCCAGACTATTGTTTCCCAGGTCCTGGGTTTGGGACTGACAGTGGGATTTTATTTTGCTTCTGAGCAGACTACAGGCCTTGTCATTCAGAGTGACTAAGGCACTTTTAAGCAATTGTAAGCAGGTTAGCACTGGTTTGCGCAGAGCTCACGCATGCGCACTGTCGCTTAGCTTCGCGCACACATGCTTAGCTAAGCACACACAAGCGCACATCTGCTTTACAACTGCTTAAAAGTGCTTACTCTTGCACACACCCGTGCTAATTTCTTTGAAAGAAAAGAAAATGGGGAGATAGGAAAGTGGTGAAAAAGGGGCACAAAGAGGGTAGGACAGAAGGAAAACAAGCTCGGGATTTGCAGGAAGGATGTAGGATAGGCCCATAGCTGCCGATTTCTTTATCAGCAACAGCTGTGCATATGTGTGTAATTTGGTGTGACATTTGAAATCTTCCACCCCTGAGAGAGGGGTGAGGACAACAATATTTGTTGTACAGCTAATTGTAATTGCCAGTTTACATGTCCAGCAGACATGTCTGCGAAATGGGCAGCTATGTATGGGGCATATTTTTTTTGTGGGAACAGAGTGCCCTTTTTTTTTTTCAGGTTAGAGTGGAATGTCAGGTACAGGAAGTAGGTATAGTTGGGGAGGTAGGTAGGGGAGGTTAACAGACAAGACAAACAAGATGCATACAGGGGTGGTGTATGTCACATGTGGGGGGGTAACACAATTGACGGGGACGGATGTTTGGATATCTCGAGCCCATGAGCCCACAGATGGCAACTGTGGAACTGAGATCCCCACCCATGGGCAGTTGCCACTGTGCCTTCACTGCCCAGGATGGGGCTGTGCTGGGTGCTGTGTAGGATGGGCAGCAGGCATGCCCGTGAGTTGTGCCACCCATGCCTCAAGCTGGCGTAGGGGCTCAAGCACAGAATGCCTGATCTCCCTACGCACCACAGTCCAGACACTACGGAGGGTGAGTGGATGGTCTCCTCTGGCCACGCTTGCAGAAGGGGGATGAGTCCCATCCCCTGCAGTGCTTCCACCTGAAGGTGGCACAGGGCCACTGGAGGAGGGTCCAGCCTGGGCACTAGTGCCAGGTGCACTCGCCAGCTGAGGTGGGAGAGGTGGGTCCGCTGGAACCCTCCTTCCCTGTTGTCCTATGTTTTGCATTATTTTATGACAGTTTGGGTTAGTAACAAACAATACCATTCACAATTAGTTGTAACAGCATGCATTAGTATTCCCATTAACCAAATACCCATAAATTCAAGACATTGCACAGCAAGCATAACGCATGCACAGTTTGAACACAGTACACAATCCAACAGCATGCAGGGTTGATTGATGGCAATAGGCCATCAGGTTTGGATGTATGAACAGGGCACATGCATCAATGTACATGCAAATATGTATGAACCAACAGGACAAATGTCCAGGGGAATTAATTGTGAATACACATACCCATTTCATGTGGAATGGATTATTTGTGGTTATAGGGTAGGGTGATGAAATATTTCATTAACAACTTCAAATACCGATACATATGCTGTACATTTCTACTAGCTGCAGATATATACACCCTACAGGTCTGACTACAGTTTCCTATGTGTAAACTTAGACTTGTTGGTGATGGGAATGGTACTGCTACATTAATATACATTGCATTTTTATTCATACACATTCATATCTGGCTCTGTTCAGCTACAGCATCCTGCTACATTTGACTTATATGGCTCTAGACAACTGTGGATGTTTGGTATTTCATACAACCATACTATCTGCATATTGCAAAGGTACAGCAACATATCCAAATTGTGGTACGGACATTCCAGCTTCAGTACTTTATTGCACACATTTCATTCTTTGGTTGTGCCTGTCACATTCATTTCATTCTGTACTGACTGCAGTATACTTTATTCAGGAGTTATTACAACTTTATTGGTGGATTCATACCTCTTTCTCACACTCTCACTTGTTTTATTTTTACAATTCAGGATGGTACTTAATTCTAGGCTTTACTGACATGTTTTACTTGGTTACAACAATCCTTTCGAACAGTCTCACTTGTGTCATGTTTCAGATTTTAAACGGGGATATATTTCACACATGTGTTGTACTCAGCTTGTGTAGCTGTAATTTACAGCCTGCTGCAGGTTATGTACTATTACATTACAGGTGGAACATCTTTATTTCAGACTTGTTTCATTTTTATTTTTGGATTACAGGCTGCATCACACTTATGTAATCACACAGTACTAGCAGAATCTCTCTTACACTGTTACTTGAACTTTTTATTAATAAGTGACTACACTGCACTCTTTTGCAAGCTGTCATACTTATATTTTTAACAGTTACAGGGAGAGAATTACTAACTTGCCTGGTGGTGCAACCGCACAAGCCTATCGGCATAGGCTTAACGATTCATGGAACGGACACCTGCAGCTGTAATATAAATGAAGTAATATTGGAATACACATCTCCATAATATCAGCTAGGTTAATTTCTTACATAAATAATTACATGTAACTTACTCAGTAGTGGGGCGTTGGGCATTTGCCAGGCCTCCTGGATCCAACGGTTCAGTTGGTCCTGCTTCCATCTCTTCAGGTCCGCATGGTGGTGACAAACCTGTTCACCAGTCCTTGGTATTCCTGTGGCACTGGTGAGATCATGTGCCAACCGGTCCCACGCCTCAGCCTTGTATGCTCCCCACAGGACCTGGCCCTGCATGAGTTGGGCCTCATGATCATGGATGAGGAGCCAAACCATATATTTGGACTCCTCAACACCCCACCTCTGTGCTCAGAAGCAACTACCCTCTCCTACACCTGCCATCCTGACTGCAAATCGATTCCACAATCAGTTATGCTGTGTATTCTCACCTATGGGGCTTATATATGCCGTTTTTCCCGCACTTATCTGTGATTGGCCATTTTGGAAATGTATCAGCTTCACAAAACCTGCTTTGTCATGCTTCTCTTTCCATTCATTCCTATATATATGCTAATACTGCATTTCTAAGAGCAATTGTCATGGCTTAGTGGTTCAGTACTTTGATTATGGTGCATGGTATCCGGAGTTCGAGCCTGGCCATTGCTTTTTTTTTATTTTATGACTGTCTACACAAGCTAGGAGGTGTGTCTGTGTAAAGGCAGTTTTGATACAGCTTGTTCAATGTTGCCCACCGGTTATCTTGTTGGTGCGGTGCGCAGCTCCACGCAAACGAGTTACGCTGGTATACGTGTCATTTGGCTGTCAGCACGCATATTACGCTCAGCTCAGCTACAGGCACACAGTTTCAGCATGTTACAACACTGCTCAACCCCGGGCACTCATTTTACACCTGTTAAGCCACTGCTCACCTACGGGCAGATATACTCAGTTTGTTAGAGCGTAGCTCAGCTATAGGCACTTCTGACATTTTTTTTTTTTTTATTATCTCACATTTCTTCAAAATACATGGCCCATTTCATTACATTTTACATAAAATATAATTTTATATATGTACATATATGTCAGGGAATTGTTTCGTGCTTATTTCACTAGAAATAAAAATTGATGTTGTGGGGGCTTGAACCGTGACCGCCTCCTCTTCAGCCGACGTCTCTACCACTACGCTATTGCTTCTTGGCTTACTTTGCATATTTAGATCTTATATGCTTTTCCACTGACTGCTAACTGTGGCTAAGCGACGGGCATGCCCGTGCAAATGAGCGCAATTACGGGCAAACATCTTTAAAACTTATAAAAAAATATATAACATGTTCATTTTTACATTTTATATTTATAGTCTGTGAGGGCATGTGTTGTGTTGTGTTTGTTGGCATTTATGCGGACTCCCTCGTGGGGGTTTACTTTCGGGACTGTTCCTCTTCTGGGGGCGTGTCCGTTTGCAGGACTCGCCCTGCGGACATGCCCCCTACTTTCTTACACGGACCGTGTTAGCCTTGGGTGAGAGTCAGCATGCCCTCATGAATATGCATGGCATGCTGACGTCACACCATTTAACTGCAGCCTCCGTGTAAGACTTGTAACTCTTACGCGGAGGCTTCGTGAATCCTGCCCTGGGCTACACAGTACAGATAAATTTCCAATCTATGTCCACAGATTTGCATGACCACAATTATGCCCACCATGCTGTAACCTCATTATTAACAAGGTGGGCAATCATCAATAATTATTACATCAGATAAACATTTTTAATTTTTGATTTGTAAACCCATTTTGCTGACACTTACTAAAATCAAACAAATCTGTAACTTTTAATCTGTAAATCAGTTGTGCTAATATTTATTAACATCAAACAAATTAATGAGCTAAAATCCTGAATAATTCTACAGCTGTCACAGCTTTCACCAAAAGATCAGAAATTCAAAGGACAAATGATCAAACCTAAATGCTGGATCATAAAAGTACTAAAGATAAAAAATAAATAATTTTTGCTGGGGAAACCTCCCCCGCAGTCCTGTAAAATATATATACCAACTCTGAGATATCACTACAGTGGGGAAAGAACAGATTTCCCAATCCCCACTGTTCTGTGATCTAATGTTCAATCACCTGATTTTTGATCAGCTGTACCTGCATTTCCCATATTAAGCACAATATGAATGCGCTAACAGGTACATATATGGAGTGGGGGGTTGGGGTTTACCTCCCAGCAAAAAAAAAAGTTTATTTTTTTCTTTTCATTTTTGCTGTTTTTACGATTGACCACTGGAGTTTGATCACTTGTCCTAAGACTCACATTTCAGTGAAATATAATACACCCTCACAGTCATCACACCTCATACTCAAAAACACAGAGGCAAATACACAAACAGACACACAGACACATACACTCTGGCAAACTTGGATCCATCTAGCCATTCATTCACAACCCCATTTTTCCAATTTTTGTACATGGGGTTGGGGTGTCACATCAACACTGACAATCACTGACAGCCAGTATTTACACAGTCAAAGTTGCATACAGATACACATTTTCTTCACAAACACTGAGATAGTTTCTGTTATGATCCTGTTATGCAGTTTTTCAGTTGTTAAAGCCAGCTCCTTGTTAATTTATTTTAAAGTATCATCACTTTTCTGGTGGAACATTCTTTCACAAATGAAAAACCAGGGGAGAGCCAAATGCAAAATCAGAAATTAGTCGAACAGTAGACAGAAAATGATAAATGGATCTGTGTTGTTGCGAGTACTGCATGTTCTTTCAGCAGTTACTGATGATCTAAACTTCTGGCAGCAGATTGCAAAAGATTTATCATTCAAATTCTCACTACATAGTGCAGTTAACAAAGAATGCAATGTATTTGATGATTTACTAATTTGTTAATAAGGAAAAAGCATTAATTCAAAATGGGCCAAACTCAGCTTTGACTGAAAACGGACCTTTATTTTACAGAAGTGAAAATGTTTGCTTAGTTTATTGGTTATCACCATTTGATGTCACTACTTCCTCCTTGAGTGCCATGACTTAACAAATGTAAATGCTGAATAATTTTTGCACTTCATTATTGCAAAAATACATGTGTACAGGTGGTACCAAGCGTTAATGGTTCTGATTTGTTTTTGTGAGTAGGCAAATGTGAAAAATGGAATACAGTTAATACGTTTTCATTCAAAATAATGTTTTTCAATCGCCATTAAAGGCATTCTTTATTTTGCAAAAGAAACATACTTGTTTCCATTGGATGATCACACTTAAGCCTAAATATGATCACTTGTTATGTGATGCACTTTGTAGGATAATTGGCTGACAGTGAAAACTTTTTTTAACCATTTGCGGAACATCAATTGACAAAATACACCAAACTGGAATATTCATCAGCAAATTAGATGCCAGAAAAAAGTAAGTTTGCAAACACCCCCACCATGTGAAAAAGACTGCTTTAGATGCAGTTCAAAGCCAAGCTGACCTACAATGAAGCACAAATCAAAGGCTTTTTGGGGGAGAGAAATAGTTTAATAAATATTCAGAAGAACTATTGTCATTCTGAGAAGATGTACTCCTCAGTGTGAATAATACATTCAAATAAATAGTAGTGGTTCTTTATTAACAAAATGACTATGTTAAAGAAAACATAGAACAAGTAAAAATATTAATCAGGAAAAAACTTAGTAAGAAAATAATAAGACCAAACATATGCGACATACAAAAGAACATGGAGTAATGCACATACACAATCAGAAGCACATATGTACAAAGATACTCCCCGGGATTCACGAAGCTGAAATCACTGTGCAAGAGCAATGTAGGCACTCCTGCACAGAATATGGCCGCCAAGCAATCCAGGAGCATGCCGTTTTGATGTGCATGAGCCTGCCTACACTGTTCCTGCACAGAAAGCCCTGCAGTATGCTAATCAGAGCATTTGCTGGTGAAAACCATGCAAATGAGCTGAATTAGTGATTCAGGAAGAAGGCACGTCTCCGTGTAGGAACAGTGTAGGGTGCAGAAATGCACTCGGCTACTAGCCCAGTACATTTCTGCAAAATAGAAAATGGAGGCATGACAGCCTCAAATAAAGCATGTATTCCATGTATGAGGCATGCCAATGGCCAAATATATGGCCATTGGCATGAAAAATAGTTAATTTTCTTGCAAATAAATTTTTTTTTTTGGTCGATCTCGGCCGTTTAAGGATAGGACAGTGTGGTGCAAATGAGATCATGCCGAAAATACTAAAAAGGGGAAAAAAATCAAGTTTGAGAGAAATCTGCATTTTGCCATAATAGTCAGTGGCATTCAGAATGAAAACAATACCAGGGAATAGTGGTTGCTAAGGGGTGAAGGCTCAGTGTGGTAACTCAGGAGTAAGGCAGTTGTGTATGCAAATGAGGGGATTTATACTGAATCACAAATTTCTTCTAAGTATCAGACTGCACTTAACCGTGTAGGTGCTCCAGCACCATGGTGTAGACAGGAGGAGCAGCTAACATGAAAAGGGTGTGTGTAATGCTTGTTGTAAGCACACTGGAGCTCAATGGCCCATGTTCACCCTTAGCTAAGCACAGCTAAGGCAGGGGGTGCACCGGGCCTAAAAAAAAAAAAAAATAAAAAAAAAAAAAAAGCCACAGGGTATAGCCAAACTGTTGACCTTTGAGCACCAGGAATTCGTGGCGCACATCAGGGCTTAAACGGGGAGGAAATGGGAAGGGGAAACAGCAGAAGGAAGGCAATCAAGGAGAACAAGCATAGATGGCAGGTGGAATGTATCAGAATCAGCCAGTTACACAGGCAGCAGCCCAGCACACTACCATAAACTATGCAAACACCTTTCAGTCTGTTTTTTCCCACAAACTCTACACCACCAGTGTACACATTCAGGGGAATGTTAAACTGACAAATCTAACAAAAAATGTTAGGGGCTCCTGTTGCTCTGATCTATCAGTATGTGCTAGAGACTGAAGGTGGTGAGGAGGAAAATGCTGACAACCAACTCAGACTGAGGAGGAGGAGGAGAAGAGTGTTCACATCCAGGGTAACCTACCAGGGCTACGTGATCTGGAGATAGTAGAGCAATACAGGGTGGACAGGGACATACTTCAGCAAATTGTAGAGCTGTTCCAGCCTCGCCTCAGAGACAGAACCAACAGAGGGGAACCCATCCCAGTGGATACCAAGATATGTGTAACCTTAAGAATACTAGCTACTTGTACTTTCCAAAGACCAACTAGGGGATATCATGGGGGTCTCACAGGCATCTGCATCCAGGATACCCCACCAGCTCTGGATGCCATGTGACCACATGCCGCTGAACACATTCACTTTCCCAGCACCTGTGAGGAGAGGACCAGCAAAATGTGTCGCTTCCACCATGTAGTAGGCTACTCAGAGGTACTGGGTGCCATAGACTGCACACACATCTACATTAAAGCACCACCTGGTGGACAGGGTAGGGTCTACATAAACTGCAAGGGTTCCCCTCCATCAACTGCCAGGTTGTGTGCGATGCCCAGGGAATTATCATGAATGTGTGTGCTGGGCTGGCAGCCCTGAAAGCTATCATGACTCCCAAATCTGGCATTCGTCACAGCTGTACCCGACATTTACCAGTGGGGACATCCCATATGGCAGTTGGTGGGGGATGCTGGCTACACACTGGAGCTGTGGCTGATGACACCCATCAGAAATGCACACACACCCACACAAGAACGCCATAATGAGGCACACACGCAAACCAAGATTATTATAGAGAGTGTGTTTGGGATGCTCAAGTCACGGTTCTGCTGCCTTGACATAGCCAGTGGAGCCTTGCAGTACTCTCCAGCCACATGTGCACACATGTTCACAGTATGTGCCATGCTACAAAATATGATCTTGCTGAAACAGCTGCAGCAGGAACAAAATGGGGAAGAGCCACACAGCCCCCCACCTTTGCCAAGGTCTCTACAGGCACAGAGTGATTCAGAAGAGGAATATCCTGAGCCTGCCCTTGTAGGCAGATGGAGGCATTCCCAGTATGCCCTGGCCTTGGCAAAGAGGCAATGCATAGCACATAAAATGACACTGTAGGGCCCCAGGGACTGATCTCTCTCTCTCTCTGACTCACACACACAGTGAAATGGATGCCAAACATCACACCACCTATACCTGACCATGTATAGACAGTGTATTGCATGCATCCGACATAGTCAGCCCTCAAGCACCACCCTCACAACAGCTGCAGGCACAAGGTAAGCCAGGCTCTGTAACAAAATAAATGAATGGAGTGGAATTTCCTGATAGCATACCTACGGTATTGATCAAACATGTAAGGGAATGTGGTGGCTAACTAGGATAGCAGCAGACAACTGACAGATCTGTGGGACAGCAGGAAGTATATCCCCAGTACTGCCCTACCTACACCATGCAGTACCACCCTAGCTGACAAATGCCACTGCAGTATATGCGGTGAGCCAAATAACTGGGGGGGGTCATAGGTAACATGCATGGATGTCAAAGTGGGGGTCCTATAACCACCATCAACCCCACACAGCAGATAAGCTGTAGAAAACCATACAGAAATGCCTGGCAAAGGCCACCACAAGGTGACATCCATGAAATCCCCACCCACAGACTTTTACACAGTGATATCACAGCAGGTCTGGTAGTGGCAGTATGGCTTTGAAAGGTAAGAAGTCTGAAACTACAAATGTGTATGCCAGAACAATCTGGCCTGTCATTGATACTGTTATGCCTGTAGTCTGAAAGATAGAGCACACCACTCTGCTAAATGGGACCAAAATATTAAGCAAATATCAGCACAGTCTGTGCAGATGTGTATCGTGTACAGTTGTGCCCCCCATAGTCCCATAGAAATGCAGTAACATGTTCTTAGCCTTAAGCAGCATCCAGCTGTCACCAAGAGTGATGGTGCAATACAATAGTGATGGTGCAATAGTAACAGAAAGCAATTGTTAGTAACATTCACAGTCAACATACTGGTGCCATCCCAGGGGTGTCTCCTGCCGGCAGCCTGGGAACATATGATCATCAGAATGCACTGCCTTGCTACAGATGGCCTGCATCTGTCACACCTGGCCTACAGGTCTCTGGCAAATGCCCATGCCTCACCCACAGCACCCTGTTAGGGAGTGTCATGGGGTCCATAACACCAACATAACACAGTCCACAAAATGCAAAGAAAGGCCATGCTGATAACTGCTAGGAGAAAACCTGCCAGTCTCAGGAAACCAGAAATCTGGACTAGGCCATGAATAATGGGGTGATGAAGGTCCAAAGAGAAGGGCATCTGTGAAATACTGCTCTAATAATGTTATAAAGTTGATGGAATGATTTATATTAGCATGGAATGTCTGATGGGTATGAAGTCTGAAGCTGCGATGGCAACTGTCAGTAATATCTGACTTCAACCCTGAGTAACGTGAAAAACACTTTTGCTTGAAAACCACACTTGTTTGGGTAACCAACAAGATATATAAGTCATGGGTGTGGACATTCTGTGATACTCTGTACAGTCAACAGGCAGGGCTAGGAGTTTAAACATGGGAATGCACTCACTGCAGGCAGGCCTAACCCTGGAAGATACTGACATGTCTGCACCCACAGAACCTTGGGCCACAGCCATAGGGAGTAAAACACCCCTCCCTAATCGCTCATCCTATGCAACATCCTGATCCCAACATGTGGCCATCCAAGCAAAATGAGGTGTGCCATACATATATATGTGACAAACACACACCTCCGGGCTGGTCAAATAGTCCGACACATACAAGGCCCTCCAAGTGCAATCAACCATTGAGGAGAACCCAGTGCAAAGTACTGGTAGCCATAGGCAAGCATATCTTCCCAGGACACAGCCCCCACATATCCTATCCCCTACACATCTATCTGCAGTCTGCCTGTCATCCTGATCCTGTTTGACTTATATTACCCAACTGTGGACTGGAAATCAGACCAGGCCAAAACATAAATGCACAGAGATTCCACCATTGTAATATACCACTAAGGTGCTGGACCATTTCCACAGCACCAGCAGTCAATTGCTTGTAGGCACACCCCTCAACAGGCTGGATTGTACAAGAATGCATAGCATTTGGCCCATAAACCTGATGTGTACATCATCCATCCTGTATTCGTCTGGTAAATCACTGTGATGATCTGAGGAGGTATGTCACGAGGTACTGAAACAATACATGACAGTGTCAAATGGCATATATGACAGATGTCTACTAAAACAAGCCCTGTAATCCTAGAACCCCATACATTACTGACAGAAATTGTCACAATCACTGTATGACCCATTGTCCCCACATTTCAATAGGCTATCTCCAGATTATCCTGTACCAACAGGTTGAGAGGTTTGGCTGTAGCACAAAACAAACCAGACTGGAGTACAACAATCCCTAGAATGGAGTTCCACGTGTACTATAGAAGGGCACACTTCATAGGTTGATACTAGGCTATCTGCCCTAGGGCATTTATAAACCTAGTCAGAGTGTGTTTGGCTTTCACCACCCTTTTAGATTAGTTGACTGTGCATCTGTATAGTAGGTCACAGAAGATAGCCCTTTTAAGGTTAGTTTACTGTGCCTCTGTCTAGTAGGGACACAGAAGAGATCCCAGGGGTAAACCTACGATCTCCCATCCACTCGTCAAGATTTCTCTTGAAGAGGGTCATTGAGGGGCTCTGCCTAACATGGATTGGGATTTTGTTCCAGAGTGAGGGGAGCCTCTGGAATATGAATCTGTCCCTCCAGCATGTCCTACTTATTTCTGTGCTAAGGTTTAAGTCCCTGGAGCATGTAGCTCTAAGGGATTGGGAATTCCTGAGGTGGAGCATGTCCATTAATTCTGGTTTGGACATGGCTTTATACATCAGGCACAGATTGCCTCTGAGTAGGCAGTAAGCAACTGAGTAGAGCTGGGGTTTCTTTAGCCTAACTGTGTAGGGCATCTGTTTGAGTCCCCTGATCCTCTTGGTGAGGTACTTTTGGGGTCTTTCCAGTTGCTGCAGGTGTCAGGTAAGGGACATCCCAAACAGAGCATTGTATTGAATTATGGGCCTGATGAGTGATGAGTAGAGGGGCACAATGACCTCTCTTGATCTAGATGTGAACCCTTTCATGATAAGGTGGGCTATATAGAAGGTCTTTCTAACCACTTTGGCAACGTGATTGTCAAAGGAGAGATTGCTATCTACTTGGATCCCCAAATCCCTAATTACTTTTCCGTACTTAATGGATTACCACCTATGTGGTAATTTGTGGGCACTTTGTTTTTCCCAAAGGGGATGACTATGCACTTTTTGGCATTTTACTTTAGGCCATGGCTCTGGCACCAGTTATCCATCTCTGTGAGACCCTTTTGGAGGATGCTTGTGTCAGTCAGTGAGTCGATTATGGCACCCAGTTTGCAGTCATCTGTGGACTTGGTCAGTCATAGTCATCCCATGTTATCCTGTACCTCAGAGAAATATATACCGAACAAGAGAGGTCCCAGGACTGAGCCTTGTGGGATGCCACTTGTAACTGGTTTGGAGTCTGACATGGCACCTGCAATTCTGATCATGTGGGCTCTATCCCTGAGCCAGTTTGCAACCCATCTTGTGACATAGGGGTTGATATTTAAGCTGGTGAGCTTATTTATGATGCCCGAGTGGGGTATTGTGTCGAAGGCTTTTGCGAGGTCCAGGTAGGCTGTGTGGACTACCTTCCCTTCATCTATGGCCTTGGTGACTGTTTCAAAGAAGTCGACCAGGTTCAAGAGGCAAGATCTGCCCTTAACAAGGCCAAATTGGGTGGGATCCAGTGTTTGGAGGTTCCCAATGTCTTTGTTTATGAGTTCCATGATGATACGCTCCATAGCTTTGCAGACCAGGCTAGTCAGGCTTATAGGGCGATAGTTTCCGGGGTCCGTTGTGGCACCACCTTTGTGGAGTGGGCCCACTGTTGCTGTACGCCCTTCCTTGGGTACATATCCTGTAGTAAGGCTGAGATTGAACAGTGACTTTATGTGAGGGTTAAGTTCTTCTTGGAGCTCATGTAAGACGCAGCCCGGGACACCGTCCAGTCCCATTGATGCTGTGTTTTTTGCTTTGGAGAGGGCAGCTCTCACCTGTGCATCTGTGATGTCAGGGAGGTTACACTCTGTTGGGATAGACATTTGCTCTTTTGGGGGGGAAGGAGGGGAGAAGTTTGCACTGAACGTGTCTACCAGGATGTTGGCAATGTCTGTGGGTTCAGTGTATTTTTTGTCATTTTGCACTAACTCAGAGCATATCTGGGAGTTGCCACCCAGGTTCCTGGCATAACTAAAGAAGGCCTTGTGATTATCTTTAGCATCTTGTGCAATTTTTCTTTCGAAGCTGGCCTTAGATAATTTTATGAGGGATCATAGTTCCTTGCTAGTACTGATCAGAGATGCCTTCCCTTTTTGGGATTTTGCTCTATCATGTAGTAGCGTTCTCCTTCTGTTGTATAGCTTATTTATGGCTGGGGGTCCACCAGACAGGTCTCCTGCCTTTGGAGGAGTGATTCTTGGTTTTATTTGGGATAGCATGATCCATGCATTCCTGTAGGTGTCCATAGAATGCGTTTGTAAAGGATTCTGCAGTTTGGGCCATATTTTCCACTGGCCTGGGGGCTTTGAAGGATGCCACCTCAGTTTTGAGAAGTGTGAAGTTTGCTTTTGAGAAGTTCTTCACCGTGGTTTCCTTAGCTGGGGGTGGGGATGGGATATGGATGTCCAGTGAGATTAATTTATGGTCAGATCTTACCAATGAGGGGTATATCTCTGGTATGGAACATAGAGTCCCCATGTTGGTGATGATCAGGTCCAATATGTTTTCCCCTCTTGTGGGAGTGGTGACCAGTTGTTCCATAGCATTTGAGTTTATAAATTCTAGGAAGCGTCGGGCGAGGGTGTTGGGGCTTGAGTAGTGCTCCCAGTTTATGTTTGGGTAGTTGAAGTCACCCAATATGATGGTGTTTGGAGAGACCTTCACATTCTCCAGTGTTCTCAGGAAAGCTAAGTGGGGTTCCTGAGTTTGGGAGGGTGGACTGTAGCAGGCTACAAACTGAAAGGCAGTTTTGCCCACTGTTAGTTGCACATGGATGGTCTCCGATGCTTTGTGCAGTGCCACTAACCTGGAGGTGTGGGTATCTTTGATGAATATGGATACTCCCCCTCCTTTTGTGGTTCGGTCCGAGTTTTGGGGCTGAAAAGCATGGTATGAGGTATAACCTGGTAGTGCTGGGGTGCTCTCGGGAGCCTTGAACCAGGTTTATGTTACTGCACAGATATCGATATTCTTCATACTGAAGAGAGCCTTGAGTGTGTGCATCTTGAGGTTTAGACTTCTGGCGTTGAGCAGCATTACCCTTAGTTTCTTTTTCCTTGTGTTGTCTATGGAGGTCAGTTTGTCTTTTGAGTCTTGCCTAAAAAAGACACTATGGGGGTGGCAAGAGCCTTAGCCAATATTCAAAAGCCCAGGGGTGACAGGTGTAAGCCATCCCTAGAGAAGCAACGTGGCTTGTTGAGCATGTCATCCCAGGCTGACAGACACTGGATCCCCTTTGAATGACACCAATACTTCAGCCAATTGTTAAAATTTATCATTTTGTCTTTATACTGTGGCATCATTCTTGGTGAGGGTAAGATGCTACTCAAGGTCAGGGTCATACTGGCCTGGGCTATATGATCAGAGAGCTACTCTATGTCTCTTTTCATGTAGTCCAGGGAGGTACATCTCAGGTCATTCACACCAGCATGTACAATGACGGAGTCATATTTGTACTTGCTTTGGAGTAACCTGAGTGCTTGTGCTATGTGGCAGATCCTGGCACCCGACAGGCAGCTTACAGTGACCTTCTCCTTGTTCAGCCTGGTGAGTGGGACATCATTGTGTCTGACAATAGAGTCACCTATTACAAGTGTATTAGGTGTGTTGTTTAGCCTTAAGGGCTGTGACTGTGTGGCACACTGACTTTGTGAACTATGTGATATGTGGGTGTTGTTGTGGGGTAGTGGTTGCTTGGATGTCTGCTTTGGAGGTCTCTGCTGCTTGGGCAGATTTTTATTTCGAGCCTCCGAGTATGTTTTTGTGTGTTTATGTGTTTGGTTTGCTGTTACGATAGGTCTATGTGAGACTGGATTTGAGGTGTGTGTGGTTACCTTCTCCATCTGACTGACTGCGCCAGTACCGGGTTGAGAGAGCTCAGCCTCCAGTTTGGCTATATAGTTGCATCTCTCACATATATTTGAGCTTGCTGGGAGGAGGAGAGGGTGGCCTGTGTACATAAGGCAGTTGTAACATTGCCTCAAGATTCCCAGATTCACCAGCTGGACTGGAGAGTAAACCTGAAACTGACTTTTGGACATGCCAGAATAGTATAAGGAACTACTTTTTGACTGATCAAAAAGGACCAATAAGGAGCCAAGTACTTTAAGGGAGTATAAGAGGGTGTAGTACTTTAGTTTATTAGTGCTTACTTATAAGATTACTTAAACGAGCAACTGTAGGGCTTTAGAATGAAAATAGAGTGCTTACTTTGAGATTTAGAACAGTTCTAAGGGAAAAAGCGAAGAGCAGACTTTGTGGAGCCGGGAATAGTTTAAACCCATTTAAGCGGCGCTGTCCGATGCTGCTCTCTTCTCAAAATCATGCAAAACTGAGCAAATGCGGGTTTTAAAGCAGGGAAACTGAGAGAGATAGGAATTGACCCAAAACGGCCAATAAGCTACTAGTTTCAGGGCTGAGACCACTCCTCCAGGGACAGATAGGCTGCTCAAAGCTCCCCACTCTCACTGGTGAACAGAGAAGCTTCCTCCTATCCAAGTAAGGATATGGGCAACACAGGAAACTATACCACAGTCCAGAATTCAGCAAAACCTGAAATCTGGACTAATCTATTTCATCAAATGCAGGAAAACAGAATTTTTTTTTTCAGGAAACAGCAAAAAAACACACAGAAAACACTGTAAATGCTATAAACATGCTAGCACACTTTAGTGTGTAGCCTACAACAGTTATACAATACAGAAATGACTTAAATTGATATAAAAGAAGTGCAAAAACTGTAAAAAGCAGAAGGCAAATGCAATTTAAACTTTTTAAAGCACAGATCCGTTAGAAATCCGCTTTTTAGGTGGGAAAAGGCAGTTGGAGCAAAAAAACAGAAGAAAAAATACTTAAATCTGGAAAAGTCTCTCTTGGGTCTCTCTGCAGGGCACCATGAGGAGCTGTGTGGAGTTGTGTACAACAACACACTTTTTAAATCACAGATTTGCTAAAAAAACTGGCATTTTAGGTAGAATTAGTTAAGACAGCAAGAAAAGCAGAAAAGTGATACTTAATCACTCCAGAGTCACTCTTTTGTCTCTCTGCTGCTGTAGACTCTGCAGAACACCTGGAAGGCACTTGCTGAGTGGAATACAAGTGTAAAAACCTGTGCAAATGAGGTTTTTATAGCAGGGAAGTAAAAGAGATAGAAATTATCCCAAAATGGCCAATAAACTACTAACTTCTGGGCTCAAACCACTCCTCCAGGGTCAGATAGGCTGCTCAAAGCTCCCCTCTCTCACAGGTGAACAGAGAAACTTTCTTCTATCCAAGTAAGGTAATGGCAACACAGTAACTTGTAACACAGCCCTGGATTCAGCAATAACCTAAAAACTGGACTATACTAGTTCAGAAAGGCAGGAAACAAGTATATATATTTTTTTCAGGAAATAGAGCAGATACAATCAAAATAAAACTTTACCCATTTAACCAGTTAAAAAGCTTAAAACTGAGCCCTGTTCCAGCAGCCTTCAATCAGACAAGTTCTAGCTGCAGCGACCTGCCATTAGGGTACAGAGAAACCTTCTCCAAAAAAGACAGCCTGTGTCAGGGCACAAATTATACAAACAAAGCTAGATCCAGCCGGCCTGAATCTAGTCTATGCTACAGCAAACAAGGCTTACCGATTTCAGAAACAGTTCAAGTAAGCATGCGCAATAAGCCTTTAACCAGAAATTCTCAGCACAGAAGGGCAGAATCTAGCCTTTCCTCCCACAAGAGTGCAGACCACAATCCTTCTTAATGTAAAATAACTGGTCTGACGCCCAAGTTCTTAACCCAGAACTAATACACTTTTAGAATAACGGACACTGAGCCTTCAATCAGCAGTTCCCAACTTAGAAGACTGCACACTACCTGTCCTGCCACAACAGTGCAGACCACAAACCTTCTTAATGTAAAACAACTGGTTTGAAGCCCAAGTGCTTAAACCAAGGGCCTTAGAATAACAGTTACAATTTAATCAGGCTACTAACAAGCAGTAATAAAGGCAGCAGAATAAATTCAATTGAGTACTTTTAAGAAGAGGCAAAAGCAAAATAAGGTAATAAAGTAGGAAGAAACACACATACAGTAAGGCAGATGAAGTGCAAATTTTTTTTTTTTGAGACGGAGGAAACAGAGCAGATTAAGATACTATAGGGGAATGCCCTTCCCAAGTGCTCTCTGTGTACACTGCAGAGGAGATGGGACTGGTAGGAGTATCCAAAATCAAAATATGATCGCACTGTACTCAGCTGAGTGAGCAAATGAGATGGGTCCAGGAGGAGTGTGCAAAAAGAGATTTACAGCAGGGGCAGGCAATTCCAAAGCCACCAAGATTAACACCACAACTAGAACATGGAGGCGGGTGGGCATACTCATACACTTAGAGAAATGTCAGTAGGATCTAGGAATGAACAGGCCTTCCCCATCCAGTGCACTTCCCATTGCCCCACCTTAGCAGTCATAAAGATGTCTGTCACCATAGAAGTCACTTTTGTTAGGCCCACCCCCATAAGCTCTGTGGCATGTGCGATAACTGCATAACACAAATAACTAATTAGGTAGGAGCTCTAATCTCAGTCCTGGCAAATGTAAAAGCGTGAGTGTGTGTGTGTGTGTGTGTGTATGTGTGTGTGTGTGTGTGTGTGTGTGTGTGTGTGTGTGTGTGTGTGTGTGTGTGTGTGTGTGTATGTGTGTGTTCACAACTAAAAGCTTTTGGGTCCATTCAAACCCAGTACACTTCCTCATTCCCTACTTTATCAGTCCCACAGATATCAGTCATCTTAAAAGTGCCTTCCTTCAGGCTAAAGCCCTATAAGCTCTGTGGTGCATGCGATAACTGCATAACACCATATTACAAAATTTTGATAAGTTTAACACCCAGTGCACTACTTTATCAGTCCTGCTGATGTCATTCCCATTACAGGTTCACAAGTGTGTAGTAGGCTAATGGCCCAGGAGCCTTTACAAGCCTAGCACATAGAAGGGCCCTGCCATTGTGCCACCTGATGTTACTTCCCAGTGCCTCTATCAGGTATAGCCACTGCAGTGATCCTTGGGTTGAACTGTCTATTACCCATCCACTCACTCCAACTCACTACACCTTTCTAAACATACTGGAAAATATTAAGATACAACCAAACACCCTAATACTGGGTGATTTCAACTACCCTGCCATTAACTGGGAAAACTACTCATGTACCAACACCTTTGCCCAATGGTTCTTGGAATTCATAAATTCCAATGCCCTGGATCAACTAATCCATAGTCCCACCAGGGGGCTCCAATATCCTAGACCTGGCCATTATCAACATGAAAAATTGATGCTCCACACCTATGGTCACCCCCTTGTTGGTCAGGTCTGACCATAAGCTAATCATCCTTAACATCCACATCCCACCCCCGACCCCCCAGTAAGGAAACCTCCATAAAAAACTTTTCCAAAACCAACTTCATGCTACGCAAGTCAGAAGTGACAAACTTCATGACACCCATGCAGACAGGAACAGAAAGTTCAACTGCTGAATCCTACACTAAGGCACTGTATGAGCACATCCACTTATGCATGAATCATGCAATCCCAAATAGAAACAGGATGCTCTCCTCCAAAAAAATGAAGCCAATCTGGTGGTCCCTGCCATAAACAAATTTTGCAACAAAAGGAAGAAACTGTTGCAGAAAAGAGGAAAATCCCAGGATGCAAAAAACTCCCTTACCAGCCTCAGTAAGAAGCTGAGATCCTGTATAAAATCCTCCAAAGCTAGTTATGAAAATAAAATTGCCAAAGATTCCGAAGAAAACTACAAGGCATTCTATGACTATGTCAAGAATCTAAATGGCAATGCTCAGATCTGCTCTGAGCTACAACAGAATGGCATTAAATATACTGATCCCAAGGATATTGCCAATATTCTGGCAGATTAATTCAGTGCCAACTTCACCCCCCTCTCACCCCGTAAATGGCCCATCTCAATACAAGAAGATTGCCAAATTCTGGTAATAATGGCCACACAGGTAAAAAAGCACTCTCTAAAGCTAAGAATACAGCATCCATGGGACCAGATGACATCCTGGGCTGTGTATTACATGAACTACAAAATTAAATGGCACCTCACCTAAGTGTCATGTTTAATTATAGCCTCACCTCTGGCTTCATGCCCACTGAGTGGTGCACAGTTACAGTTATCCCACTCCACACGGGGAGATCCACCTTGGATCCCGGGAACTACCACCCCATCTGTCTGACGAGCCTGATCTGCAAGGCCATGGAACATATTATCATGGAACTTATAAACAAAGACATTGGCAACCTTCAAACACTGGACCCCACCCAGTTTGGGTTCATGAAGGGCTGATCTTGTCTCCTGAACCTTACTGATTTCTTTGAATCAGTCTCCAGAGCTATGGATGAGTGTAAGGCAGTCCACACAGCCTTTCTGGACCTCGCCAAGGCCTTTGACACCTTCCCCCACTCTGGAATCATAGATAGACTTACTAAGCTGGGCATTAATCCCTACTTCACTCGATGGGTTGCCAACTGGCTTACTGACAGAGCCCACACTGTAAAAGTAGCTGACACCAAATCCAGCTCCAGCTCCAGACAAGTGACAAGTGGAGTACCTCAGGGTTCAGTCCTGGGACCGCTCTTGTTTGGCTTCTACTTCTCTGAAGTACAGGCCAACACTAAGGGACTCTGGCTAACAAAGTTTGCAGATGACTGCAAACTGGGAGCCATTATTGAATCCCCAAATGATGTGGATACTCTGCAAAAGGGCCTTACAGAAACAGATGCTTGGTGCCAGAGCCATGGGCTCAAGCTCAATGCCAAGAAATGTATAGTTATCCCCTTTGTGAAAAAACTTGTTCCCATAAATTACCGCATAGGTGGCAGTACACTAAACACTGAAAGTGTGATAAGAGACTTAGGGACATATGTGGACAGTGGTCTCACCTTCGATAACCACATCGCCACAACAGTCAGGAAATCCTTCTATGTGGCACACCTTATCACTAAGACTTTTCATCCAGAAAAAAGGAGGTCATTGTCCCACTGTACTCATCCCTCATTAGACGCATTGTAGAATACAACGCCCCATTTGGTATGTACCTCTCAAGACATCTGCAACAACTGGAAAGTCTGCAGAAATACCTCACTAAAAGAATCACAGGCCTAAAGCAGATGCCCTATGCTGACCGCCTTAAAAAACTCCAACTATACTCTGTCGCATATCGTCTACGCAGAGGTGATCTCTGCTTAACATACAAGGCCCTGTCAAACCCAGAGCTGTTGGACATGCTACACTTAAAGAAATCCCAATCACTCAGAGCCACACACTCCGGGGATCTAAACCTTGTCATCACAATAAATAAAACATGCTGGAGGGATAGGTTCCTGACTCAGAGACTTCCCAGACTCTGGAATAGACTGCCCATACATGTCAAGCAGAGCACCTCTTTGACCCTCTTCAAAAGGAACCTTGACGACTGGATGGGAGAAAGGAAATTCACCCCAGGGATTACATCAGTTGCTCTGCTAGACAGGGGTCCAGGGAAGTAAATAGTGTGGGAAGAAATAGCCAGGAAATTGTTATGGCTAGGCTTGTATAGGCCCTAGGGCCGATAGCCTAGTACCAACCTATGAACCTATGACCCTATGAACTCTCAAGTTTCTCTGGAACTAGGTGCTCTGCATGAGACGTATGGAAAGTGTATTCCAGGGCATGTGCAGTCTCTTGGTGAGGGACCTGTCCCACTAGCATGTTGTGGTGATTGTGGTACTGGAGTGGAGGTCTCTGCAATGTGTCGTGTAGATGGATTTATATGTAGCATTTCTAAAACAACTGGGTCAAACATGGCTTTGTAAGTCAAGCACAGATAGCTACTAATTAGGTGATATGACACAGGGAATAGCTTGGGTCTTCAGAGTCTGTCTGAGTAGGATATGTGCTTAATGCCTAGAAACCCCTTTTTGAGGTGCTTCTGTGGCCTCTCCAGCTGTAGCAGGTGTCTAGTTAGATACATGGCAAATGGGCCATAATACTTGAGGCATGGTCTAATGAGGGAATAGCAGACAGAAATCATTACCTCTGTCTTCCTGGATGCAAATCCCTTGGTAATGCAATGTGCCATATAGAAGGACTTCCTGACCACAGTGGCAATGTGGTGCTTGATGGAGAAGTTGCTGTCAGCCTGTGTCCCCAGATCTTTTATAATGCCTACAGTGTTCCTTGGGATCCCATTGATGTGGTACTTACTGGGAACTGAGTGCTTTTCCAAAGGGGATGATGATGCATTTTGTGGTGTTAAGCTTCTGGCCATGGTTTTCACACCACTCATTGGTCTCAGTGAGGCCTTTCTGTAGGATGCCTACATCACTTGTGGAGGTCATGGTAGCTCCCAGCTTGCAGTCCTCTGTGAACTTGGTCAGTCAGAGTTCCTCTGTGTTGGGCTGGACTCCTGAGAAGTAGATGCTGGTTAGGCCACTATCCAGTATTGATCCCTGTGGGACTCCACTCATGACTGCTTGCCAGTCTGACTTGGAGTTTGCCACTGTCACACTGTGTGTTCTATGAACCAGTTTGCAAACCACCCACTGATATAGGGGTTGATGCCTAGTTTGTTGGGTTTATCAATAATTCCACAGAGAATAACAAATGCAAAAATAGCTACATCCTGACATACACTTTGGATTATCACAGTATAAAAATGTTATTGAATAAAACTGGGATATTGTTACAGGAAACCCTTTTCTGATTAACATCTTAGGTGAAGCCCCATCCTTTGTTTATAGGAAGGCCAGGAACATTAGTAAGACTTGTTTTCAAGTTTTGTTGAATTTAAACCTAGACCATATGAGAGAAACACTAAAAGATGTGAAACTAATTGTACATTTTGTATATTTATTGCCCTTATTTATAGAAAATCATTAAGACCAGTGCAGGGGGTGACTGTAACACTACAAAAGTAATTTACTGGGCACAGTGCAATGAATGCGATGCATTCTATATGGGCAATATTGTAAATAAACTCAAGCGTAGAATTTCATGTCATCTGTCAGAAATCCGCTCTGGATGTAAAAATAATGCAGTAGCCAAACACCTTTCTCTTCATTGAAGACACACAGATTTTAAGTTCCAAATCCTGAATCGCATAGACATGGGCGATCTTGAAGGAGACATCCCGAATATTCAGGAGAAACGTGAACTCATGTGGCAGTTAAAGCTGAACTCTTTTAGGAAGCCTGGACTAAACTACTACTGTTCAATTAAAAGTGCACTAGAATTTAGAAAATTGCCACATTGTTTACGTGACTAATTTTATTTTATTTTATTCTACCAGTTGGTTTTAAATACCATTTTAAGTCAGTTGTAATTTCACTGTATATTTAATCACCAAACATTTTTTCTTATTATTTTTTTCTTTTTCTGGTTCTCTTTTTTCCACTTTATTCAAAATAATGTGTAATAACAATATTAACTAATAATACAATTATATATTTTTTATAGATAGTTTTTAGGGTTCTTGTACACAGACCTGAAGAAGTCTAGAAGGACAAAAGCGATCTTTGTTAACAATAGGGTATGAAAATAGAATATGATTTTTATAATTGATTTTTTGCAGGCAAATTGTATATGTATATATTTATACATTTTTTTTTGATTGGCAAATGGACTAAGGTTGATATATTTCCAGCCATGTAGCATATTGTCTTGGATAAATCTACTTAATAATCTGGTTAAATAAGAGGTACCACATCATTATAAATTTTATTTAAAGTACATAAGGGTTATATTATTATGACAGCTACTAATTAGGGCAGGACCAGCTCGAGTGTCACACTGATGGGGAAGGGATGTGAATTTAACATGTGTACCAATAACACTTTGTTTTACAGCATAATAAACCACTCCCTTGCCTGATAAAAAGTATATGTATATTTAGAAAGCTTGTGAGGAAACTATTACTCTATTTTTGTTTTACTTGGATCGCTTGTCTGTGTACTTAATAAAGGATTTTTGACTGGAAACAGACTGCCTGCCTTGCTTGGATTACTTTCGAATACTTAGCAATTCTGTACAATTATATATTTTTTATTTTTTTTTTTTTTTTACTTAAGATGAGTATAAGTTCACTACTTCTACTAATATTGTCTGATCTGATTAATATACAGTGATTCACTAGAGATATATGGACTACAAATCTTCCACACAGAGAAGTTTCTTGCAGTTTTGTTTTTGGACCCCACTACACTTGTTTAGTGGGTTGTTTTGATTGTTTTGAGACTTCAAGGATACCACAGAGATTACTTGTTTATCAATAATTCCTGATTGAGGAATGGTATCAGAAGCCTTGGCCATATTGAGGTAGGCTGTATGCAGTCACTCAAAGACATCAACCAGGTTGAGCAGGCATGATCTACCATTTAGAAAGCCAAACTGTGTGGAGTCCAGAGTTAGAAGATTACCCATATCTTGGTCAACCAGGTCCCTGATGATGTGGTCCATACCCGTACATAGTAGACTTGTCAGGCTAAGGGCACAATAATCCCCAAGGTCTGCAGATGCTACCCCTTTATGGAGAGGGATGACTGTAGCAGTGTGCCATTTTGGAGGGACAAAGCCTGAGGTGAGGCTGTGACTAACCAGGGCACACAGATGTGGTGCCAGGTCTCTTTGCATGTCATGCAGAACACAGCCACAGATATGTTGAGGTCCCGTAGAAGCTGTATTCTTGCCTGTGGACAATGCAGGTCTAACCTGGCCAACAGTAATGCTGGGTGCCTGGAATTCATCTGCCATTGTGATTGTCCTCTTTGGGGGGAGAGAGGAGTAAAGCTGACACTGAATGTTTTGACAAGACTGTGGCCAATATCTGTTGTCTCAGGATAGGAATTAGCATTGTGCAGTAACTCACAGCACTTGTGGTTATTGCTGTGGAGGTTGTTGATATAACTATCAAAGGCTTTTGTGATTGTCGTCAGTGTTTGCTGCAATTCTACCTTCATAGCTGTCCATAGGTGATTCCATGAGGGATCCCAAGTTGTGCTTGAGGCTAATAAGGGGGTTCACCAGTCTTGGGACACCATCTCTTTCTGCAACAGTGTTCTCCTTCTGCTGTACACTTTAGTAATGGCAGGGGACCATCACATTGGCTTCCAGTGTTTGGAGGACAGTGTCTGGGTTCTGTTGCCTATGGCTAGTACCATGCATCCATGTACATGTTTGTGCAGAGCATATGTGTATGATTTGGCTTTCATGCAGCTATTTCCCATTGGCATGGGTGCAGTAAAGTCATCCACCCCTGTTTTTATGACTGCAAAGTCAGCTTTTGAGAGGTTTTGCAAGGTGGTTACCTTTGTAGGGGTATGGATGAGATGTTGAGCTCCATGTTGATTACATCATGTTTGGATCTGACCAGGTAGGGATTGACAACTGTGGTTGAGCAACAGTCCCATATGTAAGTAATCAACACAGGTCAAGGTTGTTGCATCCTCTACTGGGGGTCATTATGAGCCGGTCCAGGCCATTGGAACTGATGAATTCCAGGAAGCATTGGGCCAGTGTACTGGGGATTGACTACTTTCCCCAGGTTATGGAGGGGTAGTTGAAGTCTCCTACTATGTCAGTGTTGGGTTGGACCCTCAGAGATGCTATGGTGTTGAGGAATTTGCATTGACAGTCTAGGGACATAGATGGGGACCAATAGCAGGCTATGGTGTGGATTGCACTATTACCCAAAGTCAGTTGTACCGGAAGTACCTCCAATGCATTATGCTTGGATGCTAGTCTGGAGGTGTGCATATCCATTATAAATATGGAGACACCACCTGTGGAGGTGTGGTCCATGTTTGGGGGCTGACAGCTGTGGAATGTGTCATAGCCTGTTAGTGCACGGCTGCTGTCTGCTGCTGTGAACCACCTCTCCGTTACAACACAAATGTCAATGTTCTCCACTCTGAGGAGTACTTTAAGTGACTGCATCTTGTCAGTTAGATGTCTACTGTTGAGCAGCATGACCCTCAGACTGCATGCATGTCTAGCTGTTAATGTGGTAATTTGATTTGGAACAATGCCTAATAAGGCACTATAAGAGTGGCAAGACACTTACCCTATACCTGGAAATCCTGGGCTGGCAGATTTAGGACATCTCTGGCAAGGCATTGAGATCTGTCAATCATGTTATCCCAAGCAGAGAGATACTGGATCCCCTGAGAATGACACACAACACGTAAGCCAATGTTACAGTAAATTATCTGTTAATAGTACTGCAGCATCATTCTGGATGATGGCCGTATATTGGTCAGAGCTACTGTCACACCTGCCTGGTCCGCATTATTTATTTATTTATTTATTTCAGTTTGATTACCGGGGAGGTCCACTGGGCTTGGGGGCCCATTTTCAGTGGAGGCCCGGGGAAAAAAGCTCCACATTAACAACACTTTAATTACAAAAAAAGAGTTTAGACACAGATATCATTACAATTTACAGTTTTGTACAAAAATAGACTACAAAACAAATATCAGCTTGTTCAGAGCAAAAAGTATTAACAATGTCAGTTGAGTTCAACGGGAAAAAGATTGCCATATGTATAAAAAGCAAAGAAAAAGGTAAAGAAGAAAAATTAAAACATTAAAAACTTTAACTGTTTAGAAGCTTATGCAATTGGTATTTTAGATGAGGATAGGAAGGTAAGGAGGTTTGCCAGGGTAGCTTAAGCATAAAGAGGAAAATGCTTTAGTAGCTACTACATTTAGAATTGTAAGTGGGCTTAGAGAAGGATTAGGAAGGTACAGAGATGAGACTGGAGAGAAAGGGGAGGATAATTGGACAGGTATTGGTTGAAGGGTACAGTTGCATATCCTATTTAGATAAAGGTGAGAATAAAGTTGGATTTTGAAGTTGGCTAGGTTGTTGCAGGTTCTTAGGGAGGTGGGAAGGGCATTCCATTTTTTTAGCAAGGGTGAAGGATAAGAGAAGTTGGCTTGCTGGGCACTTTGGTTTTTGTACTGTGATCTGGTTTTGGTGAGAAGATCTAAGGAATCTGAGTGGAGTATAGGGTTAAAGAATATTTGAAAGTGCAGGACAGTTAGTAGGATAGAATAGTAGTTTATGAGCTGTGGAGAGTTGGAGAAAGTTAAGATGATTTGGGAGTTCAAGCCAGTTTAGAGAGTGAAGGAAGGTGCAGTGATGAGAGGAGGATTTGGATTTAGTGACAAATTTAGAGATTTTATTGTAGCATTGTTCCAGTTTGGAGGTAAGGTAGATGATAGGTTAGTGAGCAGGGGGGCACCATATAGCAGAGATGGAAGGAGGAAAGTAGAGGCAAGGGTTAATCTAGTGGAAGAGGACAGAAAGTGGATGTTTCTATATAGTAGGCCAAGCTTTATGTGTGTATATATATCTGAGAATGCCATATCTGAGAATTCAACCACGTTTCTTGTCATGTACTGCAGGGAGATGTGTCTCAGGTCATTCACACCCACATGGATGATGACAGAGTGATACTTGTAGTTGTTGTGGAGTGGCCTGACTGGGTGTGTCATGTGTCAGATGCTGGCATGTGATAGACAGTTGGTTATTACCTAATCAACTTAGTGAGTGGGACATCTGTGTGCCACAGTACTGAGTCACCTATGATCACTCTATTGTGCAAGGTGGTTAGCCTTAGGAGCTTAGGTTGCTGGGCACACTGTGTAGGTAACATATGTGTCCTTTGGCATGTGCTAGGTCATGGTGTCTGAGTGGGTGTCTGTCTTGCTGGTCTGTGCTGTTTGTGTAAATGTCCATTGAGTGCCTCTGGGAAGGTGGATGTGTGGCTTTTCAATGTATGTCAAGGTTGTCATAGTGGGTGTTGTGGCGAGCTATGTGTTCCACATGGTGTGGCATAGGTGTTGATCGTATCCTCTTGACCAGCTAGTCCAGTCTTTGCTGGAGAGTGCATATGTCCATATTTGGTGATATAGGGGTAACTCTCACTGGTCTGAGTGTTTGGAGTTTAAAGGACAGAGTTGTCTGTGTACATGAAGCAGTTGCAACAGTGCCTTAGAATGGACAAGTATACCAGGTTAATGGGTGAAAGCACATAAAACCGCACTGCAATCATGCTAGGAGGGGGGGGTCATAACTAGTAAGTACTGGTGCTAATTCCATGATGAACGAGTACTGCTGATGGCTCCCAGGTGTGTTATACTTATTGATATAATAACCTGTTGAAGTGAAAAGCTATAGTGCTATTTGAAGTGCAAGACAGAAACATACCAGCAAGATGTAAGGAAGAAACTGAAGGCATACTTCCTGCCACCTGTAATACTTTACCTCAACTGTGCAGTTATCAGCACTTTTGGCCAGTTGTATGTCCAGTAAGCTCTGTAGCATTTGCAGTTGTTGTGTAGCACTATAGTACAAATAACTTGATAGGCAGGGGTTCTAATCTGAATTCTGGCAAGTATATGTGTGTGTGTGTGTGTGTGTGTGTGTGTGTGTGTGTGTGTGTGTGTGTGTGTGTGTGTGTGTGTGCGTGTGCGTGTGCATGTGTGCGTGTGTGTGTGTGTGTGTGTGTGTGTGTGTGTCTCTGTGTGTCAGAATCATGTACTGTGTGGGTTATACCATTTTTGACTTGTGAGCCACCCTTTACACTTCCCCTCACTCCAATTTAGTAGTCCTGTTGATGTCATTTACCTTAGAAGTACCTTTGGAGTAGGTAAAATTGTATAAGCCCCATGGTGCATCTGATAACTGCATAACACTATAGTAGAAATAACTAGATAGGCAGGAGTTCTAGTCCCAAAACTGGCAAATGTGTGTGTGTGTGTGTGTGTGTGTGTGTGTGTGTGTGTGTGTGTGTGTGTGTGTGTGTGTGTGTGTGTGTGTGTGTGTGTGTGTGTGTGTGAGTTATGTACTGTGTAGCTTATACAATTTTGATTTGTGTGCCACCCTTTACACTTTTCCCCTACTTTACTACTGCTGTTGTCATTTACCTTAGAAGTATCTTTGGACAGGATGAAATTGTGTAACCTTTGTGGCAAGTCTGCTGACTGTGTAATACCCTAATGCAAATAGCTAAATAGGCAGGAGTTATAATCTCAATACCAGCAAGTCCATGTGTGTATGTGTGTGTGTGTGAATCAGATACTGTGTGGCTTATACCATTTTGAATTGTGTACAACCCTTTACACTTCCCCCACCCTACTTTACTAGTGCTGTTGTCATTCACCTTAGAAGTACCTTTGGACAAGGTGAAATTGTGTAAGCTTTGTGGTGCATCTGCTAACTGTGTAATACCATAATACAAATAACTAGATAGGCAGCAATTCTAATCTCAGTGCTGGCAAGTGTTTGTGTGAGAATCATGTACTGTGAAGGGTATACCATTTTGAGTTGTGTATCACCATACTCACCCTAATTTAGTAGTCCTGTTGATGGTATTCACCTTACAAGTACCTTTGGATGAGGTAAAATTATGTAAGTTCCATGGTGCATCTGATAACTGTGTAACACTATAGTAGACCTAAATAGATAGGTAGGAGTTTTAATCTCAATACTGGTGTATATGTGTTTGTGTGGATCATATCTAGCATGGCTGATACCATTTTTATGTGTGTACCATACATGGCAGGTGACCACCTCCTGATGCCATTACTTTATATAGTGTGAAACCATTGTACAGTCCATACCAGCCCTCTGTACAGATCTGTCTGGAACATCCAGATGTTTGGAACCTTTTAGTTAACAATACCCATGTATGTGATATTGTTGCCAAATAGGTCACAGTGAGTGTACTGACACATATGGTAGCATCAGGTATCACACCTGACTGAAATAGCATACTGATACAACATCTGCTACTCTCACACTTGTCCAGGCTTGTACATACAATACATGAGTCCAGATGCTTGGCTTTACAAGTGAATTGTTTATGTCATGGGTCACGTTAAAGGTTGGGAAAGGTGTAGACTGACATATTGTGGTCTCAATCAGTTTATATCAGAAACAAATGTGTGTATACATTTTATATCCACTGTACAGCAGTAATGTTTTACACATGTCTCTACCTTAGTCAGTTTGTCCAACACATTTTGCCGGTGGCTGTCCAGACGTCTTGCACTGACAAGTTGTGAGGTATGCTACAGGAATGTTACATTGTCTTCAGATAGGCCTCTGTGGTGACCACTGTGATGCAATGCAATTAACCCCACCACAAGTGAACATGCACATAAAGCAAAATGGCTATTAGTCATAGTTGTGTGCATGGTAACAAAGCACAACTGAACTATTCCATACTTACCAGATTCAGGGTGCTGCCCCATATGCAGATCAGCCGCTGTAGGGACCAAGTCTGTGGTTTGTGTAATGCTGCTGCCCAGCAAAGGGGATTACTCTACTTTGGTGGAGGCAGGTATGACAAGTAAGGTATTGCTGAGTCCAAACAGCCATGTATGTGTTCAGTCAATTGTTTGTAGTGGGTATGGCCACAAAGTCATAACACAGTTGGACACCTCTCCAATTCAGTAATGGTAATCATGCTTATTGTACTAACTATGGCTGTGTCAGGGCAATGCAACAACCAGTAGCTGTAGAAATATCACTTTTTTGGGTGTACAGTAATTAAGATTACACACATTTACAACATGTGCAGATTTTTTGAACTAACATTTTGCATCTCATGTCTGTTTTCATGAGGTGGACACATACATATACTCATACTGACATGTGCATAGATAATACCTCACATACATGTCTGTTCTATGTCCGTATGGCACACTGTATTAACACTCTTGCTGTGCAGTCATCCCTCTCGACCTGTTACAGCAGGACATCTGTCGGAGGTCACGCATACATGGGTGCAATGAGACAAAAATCAGTGACATTGTCTCAATATTGCTGTAAAATATTTAAAACATTCAATAGAACAGTAGCCTTTGCACTGACAGTCATATGGCAGGAATAGAGTAAAAAGGATAGGAGGGTGTTATTGAGGGTAAGAATTGTTAATGTTGGCAGTATGACTGGTATAGGGACCAGATTAGCTGATATGATGGCCAGGGGATAGTTGATATATTGTGTGTGTGCAAGAGACCACATGGAAGGGTATTATGGCTGGGTGTATGGGAGGCAGGTCACAATTGTGCTATCATGGTGTGGACTGGAGGAGGAAGGGAGTAGGGCTTCTGCTGAAGGAACAGTATGCCAAGAGTTTTTTTGGAGGATGACATAAGTGTCTGATAGGGTGATGTTTCTGAAGCTGTACGCTGATGGTGTAATGACAACTGTTGTTAGTGCATATGCTATGCAAGCTGATTGTGCAATAGATGAAAAAGAGAAATGTGACATCATTTGGATGGCATGGTGATGACTGTACCCAAGGGTGACAGACTGGTCATTGCAGCAGATGTCGATAGGCATGTCGGTGAAGGGAACAGACAGGATGGGGGATTAATGGGTATGTATGGTGTTAAAAGGAGTGGAGATGGTAGTGGAGTTTGCAAAAAGGATGGACATGGCTGTGGTGAATACGCAGTATAACATGAGGGAGGAGCGTAGGGTGACATACAAGAGTGTAGTAAGATGCACACAGGTGGAATATATCCAATGGAGGAGGACCAGTTTGAAGGAGATAGGAGACTGTAAAGTGGTGACAGGGGAAAGTGGATTTAGGTAGCAGAGAATGCTGGTATGTAAGATGATGTTGGTGATCGAGAAGAGGAGAAGTGTGGGGGCAGCACCAAGGATCAAATGGTGTAAATTGGAAAAATGTGCTTGTGAGGTGGAGTTCAGGGAAGAGCTGAGACAGGTACTGGGTGGCAGTGACAATCTAACAAATATCTGGTAAAGTACAGCACAGATGGTAAGGGAGACAGCTAGAAGGGTGTTTGGGGTAACTTGTGGATGGAGAAAGCAGTACCAGGACAGCTGCTGGTTTACTGAGGAAGTACTAGACAGTATACAGAGACAGAAATTGGGGAAGAAGGAGTGGGATTATCAGAGAGATGAAGTAGGCAGGAGTATGAGGAGATGATGTGCATGGCAAAGAGAGAGGTTGCAAAGGCTGAGGATGGGCATATGAAGAGTACTATGACAGGTTGGACACTATGGAGGGATTTAAGGAATTGTACCGATTGGCTAGACAGATGCAATGAGCTAGGGAAGATGTGCAGCAGATAACAGCAATAAAGGATGATGAGGTATATGTACTCACAAGCGAGGAGAGTGTGTTGAGCACATGGACAGTGTACTTTGAGACGCTGATGAATGAAGAGGATGAGACATAGAAGGTTGGATGATGTGGGTATGGTGAATCCGGAAGTGCAATGGCTTAACAAGGAGGATGTAAGGATAGCTATGAAGAGAATGAATACTGGCAATCCTGTTAGTCCACATTACACACCTGTAGAAGCATGGGGTTATTTAGAGGAAATGGCAGTGGTGTGTTAGCCAGACTGTTTACTGATATATTCAGAAGTGTGAGGTTGCATGAAGAGTGGAGAGAAAGTGCTTGGGTACAGTGTTAAGAATGAGGCTAATGTACAGAGCTGTGTAGACAGAGAGAGGGATAACATTGACCAGTCACAGCATGAAGTTTTGGGTAAGAGTAGTATAAGCTAGGTTATGCAAGGAGGTGAGGAGCACTGGTCATCAGTATGGTTTCATGTGTGGAAAGAGCACTATCGATGTGATGTTTGCTCTGGGACTGTTACAGGTGGCATACAGAGAAGGTCAGAGTTGCTCTGTGTCTCTCTGGACTTACAGAAAGCATATGACAGGGTGCCTAGACAGGTGTTTTGGTATTATATGATGAAGATTTGAGTGGAATAGATATATGTCAGAGTGGTACAGGATATGTGCAAGGGTGGTGTGACAACATTGAGTTCTGCATTGGGATTGATGGATGTGTTTAAAGTGGAGGTGGAATGACATCAGTGATCAGATCTGAGCCCTTTCTGATTTGCAATGGTAATGGACAGGTTGACGGATAAGATCATACAGGAGTCCCTGTTGACTATGTTATTTGCAAATGACATTGTGATCTGTATTGAGAGTAGGGAACAGCTTTTGGAGACCCTGGAGAGGTGGACATATGTTCTAGAGATGAGTGGAATGAAGGTCAGCAGCACTAGGACAGAATATCTGTGTGTGGATGCGAGGGAGGATAGCAGAATGGTGAGGATGCATGGAGTACAGTTGGCAAAGGTGGATGTGTTCAAATGATTGGGATAAACATTTCAGAGTAATGAGGGCAATGGAGGACAGGTGGAAAAGAGAGTACAGGTAGGATGAAGAGGATGGAGAAGAGTGTCAGGAGTGATTTGTGACAAACGAGTACCAGTAAACATGATATGTAAGGTCTACAAGAGGGTAGTGAGGCCACCTATGTTATATGGGTTGGACACAGTGGCACTGACAAAACAGAAGGAGTCAGAGCTGCACATGGCAGAGTTACAGATGTTATGATTTGCACTGTGTGTGACATGGGTGCATAGGTTTAGCAATGTGTATATGACAGGCTCAGGCCATGTTGGACGGATATGAGACAAAGTTGGAGAGGCAGCATTACATCAGTTTGGACATGTGCTGAGGAGGGGTGCTAAGTATATTGGGAAAAGGATGGTAAGGATGTAGCTGCCAGGTAAGAGGAAGAGAGGAAGGTCTCAGATAAGTTTTCTGGAGATGATGAGAGAGGACATGCAGGTGGTTGGTATGAGACAGCAAGATTCAGGGGACAGTCAGAAATGGCAACAGATGATCCACTGTAGCAATCCCGAATGGGAAAATCCAGAGGATAATGAAGGGGGATGTTGTAATGTCAGTCTTTACAGGTTTGACAAAGATTTGACAGACATAACACAACTCTATGGGTAAATGATTACAAATATGAGGCACACATATGGTCAGTGTGCAGAAAACTGGACAGTTGAATGGTATGAGCAGAGTATATAACATGCAGTTCAACACACACATCTGCAGCAGTACTTTATTATGCAAATACCATGTACAGGTGTCTCACATTTCTGAGACAAATAAGTATATCCTAGTTGTATTCACAAGTAAGATATGGATATGTACAACATCCCAATAGCTTGCCTAGTCACTACAGACAGAGCCACATGCTATGGTCATCAGTACTGTTCAGCAGTACATTAGTACAGCAAGCCTTTCTGAGACATATGCTTTCAAACCTTATTTTCCTTTATTACAGACCATCTACTGCATTCAATTACATGCTTACTTGTTTCATATACCTTTTTTTGTTTTTCTGGATTTTTCACAGATATATCCTTTTATTTTTTTCTCACACTACCTCAGCTTTGCACTGATGGACTGTCTATGACAAAGATGGTTTGAACAGATGGCAGCTTGTCTTTTGTAGGTAATGCTCATGACCATGTGATGGCCTGAGCACAAATTGGTGTTCCCCAGTTGCTGATTGCATGCAGAGCAGCTGTGTAGTTATTCCAATAGCCAATGTCATGACAACACAATCCTATAATTGAGTACTCCATGTCGGCATTGGCCCTTTCCCTTACCTTTGAGGAAGACATCCTGGAGGTGTGTGAGCTAATACCTCTTAGAACAAGATTTGTGGAGACAAGCCAACTAAATAGTGAAAATTCAAGACTTATGGGCAGGATGTTAGTATTGCTGATATATGTTTTGAATACTGCTTGTATAACTGGGCTTGTCTGAACATGCTACTTCAGCATGGGTTTCAGTCTGACAAAGTTCTTTGTCTGCATAGCTCTCAACTGTAGGGTTATCCATATAATGGCCAGAGGTTTGCCTGTTATGTTTGGTCTGTTCCCCAGGCAGGTGTCCTTGGCAAATCAGTAGCATACTCTGGAGATTGCAATCAGTAAATGCTAACATCCATTTGTGTCTCAGACTTTATATCCCTCATTAAAGATATGTTACAACAAACCCTGTAACACCAGAAATTTTCTCAGTGTATAACAGCAATATTTCAAGTATGGCCATGTTTTTGAGCCTCTGTCACAAATTATGTCAAGCTTTGTACAGATGCCATACAGTAGGAGGTTGATAGGTAGGGTCTACCATTATATTGCTCAGTCATTCCTGCTGAGGGGAAAGACAACATGTGGGACTCTGTACATTCAAGAGGTTGGTGTATGGAGAATGCTCTTAGATGCCATTGCAACATATTTTATGTTGGGGAGAATAACAAGTGTTTTAAAACTAAGCTGTTATAACATGTGAGACATTTTACTGACGAGAAAGAAGACAGTTCTATAGCTGTACATTTTAATAATTCTCCCCATGGGGGTAGTAGTCACAAAAGAACATTTGCTATGTACAGAATCAGTTTAAATTCTTAAATGTGATTCTTTATCCCCTAGGGGGTTAAACGAGAAGTGTAATTGGTGGCTGTGTATATACATATAATTAAATGTAGTGGGTTACAAGGTACTGCTTTGGAAAAAGTATGTTTCCTAATTTGATTAAACAGTCATAAAAGAACAATTGTTATGTACAAAATCAATGTATGTTTTTATATGTGATACTTTATCCCCTAGGGGGTTGAATGAGGAGTGTAATTGGAGGGTGTGTATTTAAATGTACTTAAGTGTTAATTTCTTCTTCTGATTAAGGCAAGTATTTTTGTAATGTGTTACTCCTTGAAGGCTTTGGCAAAGACATCAGAGTAAAATAAACTTGTGTGAATTACTGGCTGTTTGTATTTTTGTTTCCTATCTTCACTCATTGTAGTTGTTTTGCTAAGAGGTCCTTGCATGTCTGGCCATTGTGCATGGCATATCATGATTTTGTAGCCGCATATTGGTCACTTATTATTTAGACTGGGGGGGCAGATGTGAGTGTCATGGGTCCTTTTGTATCCAACTGTGCATGCTGCCCCAGTTATGGGTGGTCTATCAGCAGCATATGTTTGTATGGGCATTTAGTGACATGTATGTATATATATATATATATATATATATATATATATATATATATATATATACACACACACACACACACACACACACACACACACACACACACACACACACAAACACACACACACACACACACACACACACACACACACACACACACACATAAGTATTTCTTGGTAATATATCTCTATATTGTTATACATATATATGTATCTCCCTCATATCTATCTATCTCTCTATATATGTAAAAACATTTTTCATGTATATATTTGTATATAATCATTCCTGATTGCAAAGTGTGGCTTTCCTATTGTAAACTGACTGTACTGCATGATATGTTGTAAAAAACATCATAATATCTGCAGCTAAGATGGCCTAGTGATAAAGTGCTGTAACTGTGGTGTATCGCATCCTGCGTTCAAGACTGAGCATGGCTGATTATTTTGTTGCTGGCCAGAAGAAGTGCTACTGGGTACAGAGTGACTAAGGCACTTTTAAGAAGTTGTAAGTGGGTTAGCATGGGTTGGCATGACGCTAAGTGGTGCTAAAACATGGTTAAACCGATAGGTGCTTAAACTGTGTAGACTTTGCTTACCGATATTTACCAGTGTGCAAATATGCTTAGCAGAGCTAACTATTGGTTATCATTCACATTTCAGCAATGTGTAAACCTGCTAAGCATAGCTCAGCCCTGGTAAACATTTCTCAGATTCCAGTCTCCTAAAATAGCACAGTAAAGACATCATGTAATAAGTTTATTTAATTTCCTGTACATAACATGCTTTTATGTGCTCTCATTACAGTAGTAAGGGGTGTGACTATACTGTACAAGACACTTAGGTATACATGGGTAGTATCACATTTTTATATTATTTTTTATACATGGGTAGTATCACATGTTATATGCACTCACACTTGCATGTTACACCAGCTACAGTACACTGGTTGATGAATATGATTCCATACATATTGTATTATGAAAGATTAGATTCCCTATTGTAGTACTCCAACCATACACCTTTGCATTGCATGCAGAGCTGGGACTCTGAGAACTACACTATCTTGTTCTTGGTGTTTCAGCTGTATGTTTTTATGTATCTCCTATTGGATATTAATATGATATTATTATATTAACTGTAGAGTACTATGTTTTTTGCCCATGTCATTGAGGACTGCTGTCATGTAGTAATGGCATACATTTCAGTTTCAGACTTCTATCCTTCAGGACATTCATCCTAATGCATAACATGTTTGCTGTCCACTTCCTGTCTGTCCTCTGTGCAGATGTGCAGATGTCAGGTATTGCTAAGGGCATACAACTATGTAGGTGCCCACATAGTTTTGTGCTGTGGGTCTGGGCACTGCCGCTAGCTCCAACAAATGGGACTTCCATCATGTGGGCCTTGGACCTATTACTTGCCTTTGTGAGGGACATTACAGAGGTGGTACGCTACAGATTCACAGACAGTAGGTGGGAATACTTCACAGGACAGGACATCTGGAGACAGCACAACAACATGGTAGACATATCTCCAGAATTGTGAACAGATTCTATGTCATCATCAGTGCTGTTATACACATGGTAGGTTGATAGGTTGACAGGGTGTGTGTGGACATGCATTTAGTGAGGGACTTCATGTCTGACAGTGATATGTCTCTGACATACTTCTCCACTGGCATGCTGTCCACAGACTGGTCACATGTTTGCCTCTTATGTTTTGTCTGTTCCCCAGACAGTTGTTGTCCTTAGAAAATCAGTCAGGGACTCTGGGGAATGCAGTCAGTAAATACTAAAATCTTTTGGTATAACTGACGTCATATTCCTCATAAAGGATATGTTACAACAAACCCAGTAACATCAGCAACTGTCTAAATTTCTGACAACAATAGGTCCAATCTACACCTGTGTTTGTGCCTCTGTCCCCAAATGATGTCAGGTTTTGTCCAGATGTCATGCACTATGAAGCGCAGCCGTATTTAGTATTATTTCTTCCATTCATTCCTCCTGTCATCCCAGTGATGTAGTAGACCCACAGACATGTTACAGCGAAGAGGCCATAGATATCAGTCCTGAGCCTGTACATTCTGAGATGAACTGTACATTTGAGAGGTCTGTGTATGTCTGGCCATTGTTGACAGACTATCAGGATTGTGTAGACATGTCATGTGTACATGTTATTTGGGCTGTGTATGGAGAGGGGTAGATGTAAGTGTTATGGCTCCTTTTTTATCTGACTGTGCATGCTGCTCCAGTGTCTGCGGGTCTATTGGCAATTCAGACTACACTGAGAATTGGACCACTATATGTAGGGGTAGTGTGTGACTGGAAAACTGTTATGTGTTTCTTCACACAGTCCATATACTATACTGTTCCCCTGACCTACCGTTATGTGACTGTGACTGTGGTAGAACTGGTTGCTGGTATGCACTTTCACACTAGTGTCTGATTTTTGGTGCTGTAACATCCCTGTACTGCCTGACATCTCAAAGGGGGATGACAGCACATTCACTGACATTGAGCTTAAGGCCATGGCTCTGACACCAATCATTGGTCTCAGTGAGGCCTTTCTGTAGGATGTCAACATCACTTGGGTAGTTAATAGCTCCCAACGTGCAATCGTCTACAAACATTGTCAGCCCAGAGTCCCTTCATGTTGGCATGGACTTCAGAGAAATTGATACCAAACAGGAGAGGACCCAGGACCGAACCATGTGAAACTCTACTTGTGACTGGTTGGCAGTCTGACTTGGGATCAGCTACTTTCACACTGTGGGTTCTATCTGTTAGACAGTGTTCAATCCACCTACTGTTATAGGGGTTGATGCATAGCTTAGTGAGTTTATCCAGGAACCCTCAGTGGGGAATGTTATCAAAGGGCTTGGCCAGATTGAGGTAGGCTGTATGAAACACCTTGCCTTCATCCACAGCTTTGCTGACTAACTCAAAGAAGTCAACCAGGTTGATTGAACAGCATGAGCTACCCTTCACAAAAGCAAACTTTGTGGGATCCTGAGTCTGAAAATACCCGTAATCCTGTTTCTTAGGTCCATGACAATGTGTTCCATAGCTTTGCATGACAGCCTTGTCAGGCTAGTGGGGCAATACTTCCCAGGATCTGCAGTCACTCTTCCTGTGTGGAGAGGGATAACTGTTGCAGTGTGCCAGTTAGTAGGGACAAAGCCTAAGCTGAGCCTGTGATTGAACAGGGCACACAGGTGAGGTGCCAGTTCACTCTGTAGTTCATGCAAAAGACAGCCAGTTATATTGCCAGATCCAATAGAAGCTGTATTCTTGGCCTTGGACAGTGGTGTGTTAACCAAAGGAGCAGTACTACTGGGTACCTGGCAGTGTACTGGTATTGTGATTGGTCCTTTGGGAGTGGGGAGAGGGGTAAAGTTGCCACTGAATCTGTGTGCCAGTATATTGGTGATATCTGTTGGCTCAGTATAGGAGGTATCCTCATGCAGTGGCTCAGAGCACATGTTGGTATTGCCATGGAGATTCTTAACATAACTATAGGAGGCCTTGAGGTTATCTTTACTGTGTGCTGCAATTCTGTTTTCACAGCTAGCTTTAGAGTATTTGATGAGAAATCTCATCTTTTTGTTGAGACTGATAAGGGGGGTTCCCAGTCTTGGGACTTCACCTTATTCCATATCAGTTTCCTCCTTCTGTTGTAGAGTTTCTTTGGGCAGGGGCTCACCAGATTGGCTTCCTTTTTCTGGAGGGGGGCATCTTATTTCCATTGTGTATGGCGGAATCCATGCATTTGCGTATGTGTTTTTCATCATTTGTGTGTGTTTGGAGGTCATGCCACTAGTCTCCATTTGCATAGGTGCCATGAAGTTAGCCACCTCTGTTTTTAGCAGTCCAATGTTAGCTTTGGAAAGGCTTTTCGTGGTGGTTACCTTTGCAGGGGAGTGGGAGGGATGTAGATTTCTAAGGTGATAACCTAGCCAGAACCATGGTGGAGTTGACTACTGGTGTATAGCAACAGTCACCCATGTTAGTACTGACTAAGTCAATGATGTTGCTACCTGTAGTGGGTATAGAGACTAGCTGGTCCAGGCCATTGGAATGAATGCATTCCAGGCAACATTGGGCAAGTGCATTGATGCATGAGCAGCTTTCACAGTTAATGGAGAGGTAGTTGAGGTCAACCAGTATGAGAGTGTTAGGTTGGACAGTAATATTCTCCAGGGCACAGGGTTTGACTCTTGGGACATGGTTGGAGACTTATAGCAGGCTACGACTTGAATTGCTGTCTTACCCTATGTTAGCTACACCTGCAGTATCTGTGATGCATTATGATGGGCTACCCGTGTGGACGTCTGCACATCCTTTGTGAATAAGGAGTGGTTTGAGTGAGTGCCTTTTGAGATTTAGACTTCTAGTGTTGTACAGCATGACCCTCAGATTGCATTTGTTTGTAGCTGTTATATATTTAGGTACATTTTATACACACACACACACACAAACATATATATGTGTGTGTGTGTGTGTGTGTGTGTGTGTGTGTGTGTGTGTGTGTGTGTGTGTGTGTGTGTGTGCGTGTGTGTGTGTGTGTGTGTGTGTGTGTGTGTGTGTGTGTGTGTGTGTGTGTGTGTGTGTGTGTGTGTGTGCATGTATGTATTAGGTTCATAGGTAAGTATTAGACTATGTGCCCGAGGGCATATGTAAGCCTAGCCAGTATGTGTTGGCTTTCGCCGCCCCCTTAGTTTAGTTCCCTGTGTCTCTGTCCAGCAGAGCTATTAGTTCCCTGTGCCTCTGTCCAGCAGAGCCACTGCAGTGATCCCAGGGTAAATATTCTGTTTTCCATCCACTAGTCAAGGTTTCTCTTGAAGAGTGTTAGTGAGGGGCTCTGCCTAATTTAGATTGGAATCCTGTTCTAAAGCATGGGGAGTCTCTGGGACAGGAATCTATTCCTTCAGCAAGTCCTATTTATCATTATGGTGAGGTTTAGAACCCTAGAGCGTGTAGCTCTTGGGGATTTGTTTTTTTTAGGTGGAGTATGTCCATCAATTCTGAGTTGGACATGGCCTTGTATGTCAGGCAGAGATCACCTCTGAGTAGGCGGTATGCAACCAAGTACAGCTGGAGTTTCTTCAGTTGGGCTGCATAGGGCATCTGTTTGAGGCCAGTAATCCTCTTGGTGAGGTACGTCTGTGGTCTTTCGAGCTGTTGCAGGTGTCTTGTAAGGTACATCCCAAATGGGGCGTTATACTCTATGATGGGTCTGATGAACGATGAGTAGAGGGGCACAATAACCTCTTTTGTTCTAGATGCGAACTGTTTTGTGATTAGGTGGGTCACATAGAAGGATTTTCTAACCATCTTAGCAATATGACTATCAAAGGAGAGATTACTATCTGCTTGTGTCCCCAGATCCCTTATTTCATTTTCTGTATTTAAGGGGCTACCACGTATGTGGTAGTTTGTGGGTACTTTGTTTTTTCCAAAGTGTATGACTATGCACTTTTTGGCATTTATCTTGAGGCCGTGATTTTGACACCAGGTATCCATCTCAGTGAGACCCTTCTGGAGGATATCTGTATCAGCCAGAGAGTCATTTATGGCCCCCAGTTTGCAGTCATCTGCAAACTTGGTCAGCCATAGTCCTCCTGTGCTTGCCTGTACCTCTGAGAAGTATATACCGAACAGGAGGGGTCCCAGGACTGACCCCTGGGGGATGCCACTTGTAACCAGTTTAGAGTCGGACCTAGAGCCTGCAACTCTCACCGTGTGGGTTCTATCTGTGAGCCAATTGGCAACCCATCTCGTGACGTAGGGGTTTATGTTCAGGCTGGTGTGCTTGCTTATAAGACCAGAATGGGAAATGGTGTTGAAACCCTTTGCGAGGTCTAGGGAGACTGTGTGGACCTCCTTTCCCTCGTCTAAAGCCTTAGTAACTGTGTCAAAGAAGTCCACCAGGTTTAGGAATCATGATCTGCCCTCAACAAAGCCAAACTGGGTAGGGTCCAATGTTTGGAGGTTCCCAATGTCTCTGTTAATGAGTTCCATGATGATGCACTCCATAGCCTTGCAGGCCAGGCTAGTCAGGCTTATAGGGCGATAGTTCCCGGGATCTGTTGTGGCTCGACCTTTGTGGAACAGGATAACTATTGCTGTGTGCCACTCTATGGGTATGTAGCCTGTAGAGAGGCTGAGTTTGAACAGTGTGTTTATGTGAGGGGATAGTTCATTTTGGAGTTCATGAAAGACACAGCCTGGAACTCCGTCCGGTCCCATTGAAGCTGTGTTTTTGGCTTTGGATAGGGCTGTTTTAACCTGTGTGTCAGTGATTGCCAGGGCTCTACATTCTTCTAGTATGGTTATGGGCCCTTTAGGGGGTGAGAGGGGGCTGACGTTTGCACTAAACCTGTCTGCCAGAATGTTGGAAATATCACTTGGTTCAGTATATTTTATGCCATTCTGCACTAACTCTGAACAGATCTGAGAGTTTCCACTTAGGTTCCTGACATAGCTAACGAATGCTTTGTGATTATCTTTGGAGTCCTTGGCAATTTTTTTTTCGAAGCTAGCCTTGGATGATTTTATGAGGGATCATAGTTTCTTGCTGATACTGATCAGGGATGTCTTTCCTTCTTGGGATTTTACGCTTTTCTGTACTAGTTTCCTCCTATTGTATAGATTGTTTATGGCAGGAGGTCCACCTGACTGGTTTCCTTTTCTTGGAGGAGTGAGTCTTGGTTTTGCTTGGGATGGCACGATCCATGTATTCTTATAGCTGCCCGTAGAATGCATTAGTAAAGGATTCAGCAGCTTGGACAGTGTTGTCCTTTAGCATGGGGGCTGTGAACCTTTCCACCTCGGTCTTAAGTAACGTGAAGTTTTCTTTTGAAAACTTTTTCACGGTGCTATTTATATAATTTTCTATATATATGTGTGTGTATATATATATATATATATATATATATATATATATATATATATATATATATATATATATATATATATATATATATATGTGTGTGTGTGTGTGTATGTATATATTTATATACTTTACATGTATATATTTATAGATACATTTTGTGTCTAGATTTGTCCACATATATGCATCACCATACATAAATACATGTATATGTAGAAAACCTGACTGATTCTACAGAATCTTTTCCCTACTGTTGAATGACTCTACTAACTAATATGTTTGGAAAAGCATAAGTGTTTTGTAGAGCTCACATGGTGTAGTGGTACATTGTTCTGACTATGGTCTGCAGTGCTTTGAGTCCAAGACCTGGCAGGATTGGTACTTTTGTTGCAAGGCAGAACAGCTGCTGCTGGAGACAGAGGGATAAGGGCAATATTTCAAAGAGGTCCCTATTTTGGGCAAATTGACCCACATTTTGACATCCTTTGGACAGATTTGTTACATTAAGAAGTTTGGGGTATGGATTTGATGTGCAACTCCAATACATATATATGTAAACGTATATATGTAAACATATATATATATATATATATATATATATATATATATATATATATATATATATATATGTCTATATATATATATATATATATATATATATATATGTGTAGTGTATGTGTGTGTGTGTGAGTGTGTGTGTGTGTGTGAGTGTGTGTGTGAGTGTATATATATATATATATATATTTATTGTATGTATATGTATATATATCTATATATATTTTATGTACATATATATATATATTTTATGTACATATATATATATATATATATATATATATATATATATATATATATATATATATATATCTATATATATATATATATATATATATATATATATATCAGTATGTATTGATTTACTTTTCTATCTATACATGTATTTATAAATGTATATATTTTATATGCATCTCTCTACATATATTATGTATTTATTTGTTCATATGCATATGCATCTCCATACACATATATATTTATATATATATATATATATATATATATATATATATATATATATATATGTGTGTGTGTGTGGATTGGTACTGAGCCCCGAAGGAATTTTTGACCGAAGCACAAACAGCTGGGCATACTTCCACGAAAGTGCTTTTTACCGAAAAAGCACTTTCCCGGAAGTATGCCCGCAGCTAGAGGGAGTCGTGGGGGAATGAATGTTGCGGATATTGTACTACGGTGCTTATAAGAGAATATTCCCTTTTCCTCACTGTAGTGCGATCTCGGAGTGAGAATATTAAAGTGAGGGGGTGTGGGGGCATAGCCCCCCACATGGGGGGAACAGGAGGGTCTGCCCCGCTGCATAAAAGTAAATTTTTTTAACGCACTTTAACGAAAGCACTTTTTTGTTGAAAGTGTTTTCATTAAAGTGTGTTTGGTGATTGTGGATTCGGACTACTGAACTTTCATTCAATAGTCCTAGATCCATATATATATATATATATATATATATATATATATATATATACATATGTATATATATATATATATATATATATATATATATATATATAGAAATATATAAAACTTGACTAATTCTACAGAATCTTTTCCCTACTGTTGAATGACTCTACTGAATGATACGTTTGAAAAACATTTGACATATCTTAAGCTCAGATGGCTTTTTGGTAGTTTGCTGTGGTTATGCTGTGCAGGCTCCTGGGTTCAAGGTTAGCAAGTGTTGATTATTTCGTTGCTGGGCAGAACAAGCGCTGTTGGATACAGAGTGATTAAGGCACTTTTAAGCTGTTGTAAGTGGGTTTGCACAGGTTTGCACGGTGGTAAGCAATGCTAACTTGCGGTTAACTATGCTTACACACAGCCCGAAAAGTGCTTAATCTGAGTTAGCTTTGCTTAGCACCACACAAATGTGCTTACTACTGCTTATACCCGCTTACCTTTGAGCTAATTTCTTTGAAAGAAAAAAAGGGGTGAAAAGAAAGTGGTGAAAAAGGAGGCATGAAGAGGGGAAAACAATATGAAAGATAGCTAAGGATTTGCAGGACAGGTGTAAGGTAGGTTCATAGCTGTCCATTTCTTCTACAGCAACAGCTGTGCATATATACAGAATTTGGAGATAAATTTGGAAACTCAAAACCCTATTTTTGGCCCATTGACCCACATTTTGACATCCTTTGGACAGATTTGTTACATTAAGAGGTTTGGGGTATGGATCTGATGTGCAACTCCAATACATATATATGTAAACATATATACATATATATATATATATATATATATATATATATACATATATATATATGTATATATATATATATATATATATATATATATATATATATATATATATATATATATATATATATATATATATATATATATATATATAGATATATATATATATAGATATGGATATGTCTATATATCTAATTTATTTATTTTTTTATTTTACATTTGTTGATCAGGCTAGTCTAAATGGATATATGTCCATTTTCAGTAGAGGCTCAGGGAGATAAACTCCAAGACATGAATAAAATACAAATACAAATACAAATAACAAATTACAAACTACAAAATAAAAAAAAAATTGTAAGAAAAAAATAGCAAAAAATAGTAAAACAAATATAATAAAAATAACCAAGCAATGATATTATGTGCAGTAAGGCATAGAGGTTAGCACTGGGTTTGTAAAGAAGACAAGAGTCTTAAACAGTGCAAAAAGAAGGTACAGGAACTAATTACAGATAAAGACAATAGTGAAGAAGGAAGTCAGTTGTGAAGTGATTTTACAAGCATTTATTAGAAAAAAAGGTATATAAGGAGAAGTGAAATGATGCCTAATAGGGAGACATGAGTGAAGTATAGTAAGAAGGAAGATGTAACAGTGGACAGTAAGCACAAGATAGGCAAGGTCAAGTATGAAGAGACAGACGACTAGTCTGGTTTGGTCCAGGGGCATAGCCAGTATGATTTGAGGTAAAGTTTAAGTATTTTTTGAAGAGTGATAAGGAAGTAAGTGAGGAGAGGTCATTAGGGAGAAGATTCCAGGATTTACCTACAATATAAGAGAAGAGAGAATCCCCAGCCATGTTATTAGATTTGGAGGTGTGTACAAGAAGTTTGTGTGAGGAGCATAGAGACTTCAGATTTTTATAGGGGGTAATGAGACTAGATAAACTAGGAGTATTAGAAGGTTTGTAAAGAATGTTGTGGGCAGTGGCTAGTTGGTGAAATTTAATCAGGTGTTGTAGTTCTAACCATCCTAGCTGATTTAGATTTATACAATGGTGTGTTCTAAATGGGTTTTCTATTGCAAATTTTGCAATGTTATTATAGGATGATTCCAATTTGCTGAAGACAGTCTTGGATAGATTAGTAAAAACAGGAGAAGCGTAAAGGAGTGTAGAGATCAAATGAGTGTGAGCTAGAGTAATTTTGGCAGTAGGAGAAAGGAAGGGTTTAATCCTATAGAGAGTGCCGATTTTTTTGTTGACAGTCTTTATAGTATTGTTGATATGGATGTCGAAGTTCAGATTATTGTTGATGGTGACACCTAGAAGTTTAGTGGTAAAGTCTGGAGATATTATGGTACCATTGGTGGAAGTCACAGAGAAATGAAGAGGTGAGAACTTTTGAGTAGGAGTGAAGAGGAGGAGTTTGGTTTTCTTTGGGTTCAGAAGAAGGCAACGCTGAGTGAACCATTGTTCTACTATGTTGAATACCTTCTGGGTGAGAGAGTGAATGTCTTGGGAGGATGTGGCTGAGCATAGTAGTGAGGAGTCATCAGCATATTGTATGCAAGCGGCTTGGGGGATAGCTAGATGAAGGCCACTTATAAATATGGAGAAGAGAAGAGGTCCTAGTATGGACCCCAGGGGGATGCCTATGGTAATGGGTAGATGGGTGGATAGAGTGTTATGCCATAGTACTGCTTCCTGCCGTTTGTCAAGGTAGGATTTGAACCATTTTATGGAAAGTGGGTCTAACAACAGAGATTTTAGTATGTTTATGAGAATCTGGTGGTTTACCATGCCAAATGCTTTAGACAGGTCAAGAAATAGAGCAGAAGAAATATTATTTAGGTTTCCTTGTTTGTTGATGTAATCAGTAAAGGAAAGGAGGGCAGTGATAGTGCTGGGTGAGGGTCTGAAACCACGTTGACAGTTGGAAAGTAAATTGTTTTCAATTAAGTGGTGGAGTAATTGCCTGTGGATACATTTCTCCATAATCTTAGCTAATGGAGAGAGTAGGGCAATAGGGCGATAGTTTGATAGCTCAATGGAGTGTCCTCCTTTATGCAGGGGGATAACATGGGAGACTTTCCATAAGGTGGGGATGTGACCTTCGCTTGTAGTTCTATTTATCAATATGGAAATAGGGTAGGCAATAGCATTGGAGGATAACTGTAGAAATTCAGAAGGCAGTTGGTCTGCTGAAGGAGAGCATGGTTTCAGTTTATTCAAAAGGTTTTGAATACATTTGGTTGGGACTGGTTGGAACCGAAAAGGAGGGGGTGGGGTTGAGGTGTAAGAAGGTAGTGTGAAGGTATTAGGTGATAGTTGACTAGCTAATGTTTGGATAGTATCTGTAAAAAAGGTGTTGAAGGTATTAGCTGTATGGATAG